>NC_023750.2:32510174-32694251 GCF_000499845.2 Phaseolus vulgaris | reverse complement strand
CACGGTGCGGGCGATGTTCCCGCTCTCGCGGCCGCGTTTCTTTGAGGGCCCCGCCCGGGCACCCTCCTCTGCACGGGGCTTGGCACTGGTGGGCCCCTCTTCTCGTTCAACTTGTTTTGAACGAATGTGGCATCCCGACAGCCTGAGGGATTTTCTCTTCGCGATCTCTGCAAATCAAACAACAAGGGACCGGTCAGCACAAGTACGACAAACAAAACAAACATGCGTGAAAAAGCATACCCTCGAAAGCCTCCGCGCAATCGGTTGCATTGTACAGCGACATGAGCGGCCGGCGGGGAGCTTCCTGGGAGGTTATCAAACAAAGAAAAAATGAGCCGCTCATGCTCGCTCGGATACACTGGCCTCGGCCAATCCGTTATCTCGTTGGACTCCTCGACCAAAACAGCGGGAAACGCGACTGACCAACCTCGTCAAAAAAGTAACGTTCCCAGCTGGCTCCACGTACACTTTAAAGAACTTTTCTTTAAAGTTCTTATAAGAGGCCGTAAGGGCTTGGAACAACACGCTACCGCCCGGCTGACCAGCGATTGCCAACTGGCAAGCTTAGTCGGCTACGACGAGTAAAATGAAGAAAGCAGGAGGGAAGAGGGCGCAACCCAAACGTCGACAAACAATACGAAACGTTTGCATAGACGCCCACGAGTTGGGTTGAAGCTGGTCGGAGCACGTTGAGCTCCTTCAAACCCCGGCCGTAAAGGCATTAAAGGGAAGGGACACATGGAGGTCCGCAAAAAGACAAACATACATGAAAAAAAAAGGGAAGGCTCGGTGGATGACTGCTCCCTATACACACGATCCTCCAAAGAGCAAGGACCAAACGCCAACAAGGATCCTCGGCCGAAGCCTTCAAAACGGGAACCTCGTCCAGAAACTCAGCAACGGAGGCATCGGTATAAAAAGAGGACGACACCTCACACACCCGGGATCAACCCAGGTCGGCCCCACATGGTCGGGGCCCCTCAAAGGGGCCGAACGGTCCGACGCGTTACCAGCGTCTTCCCTTACCAACCTCGGAGAATGGACACTCTCCACATCCCCAACCGGGGAGGCTCGGCCGGAAGAAGAAGAAGAAGAAAAAGAGGAAGAAGACAGAGGACGACGACGAATAAGCAGGGGGAGACTCGGAAAGAGCAGACATGACTAACCTTTAGACGAACGAAGAAGGCAACTGAGATCGGTTGGATTGGTTCAAAGAGTCGGAGCTCAAACAAAGATAACGCGTAAAAACACTACTGTTCCCAGCCCCTATTTATAGCCCGGAAGGACCTCGAATTCCAAACGTCGCAAAAACCTCACCCATTGGATTCGCTTGATCCAACGGTTCGCATCACTTGGCGCCTAGAAAAACCCCTCATAATGCGCGTCACGTCAATCGCTCAGCGCCCCCAAAACATCACTTCACCCATCATTACACAATCCGCCCGAGGCCCATTCTTCAGACTCTTCGGCTGTACCATCTCTCAAGCCTGCGAGGCAACTGTACCGGGATGACCGACCGGTCTATTGACCCGGTCAACCCATGCGTCAAAACCATACTTTAAGGTACGAGGTCGACCACGTGTCATATGTGGCCGACCGACACAAGGTGCTCAAGTCAATGGTTGACCCAATTAGCAAAGGTTAACTTATGGTTGGAAACGACTTAATCCAACCCTAATCGCTAAACAACCCCCTAATCCGGCCCAACAGCAAGGGCCCATCAAGGTAATATAAATATCACACATTCCAAGGAAGAAGGTACATCATTATCTACAGTATTCTAACCAGCCGAATACGATACCCCACTGACTTGAGCGTTGAGTGCCATCTGCAGGTACCCCACCAGCCTGAGGAGCCGTTCGGCGAAGAAGACTGAAGGAGGAACGTGGACACGACCACGACCGAGTGACATCTGAAGACAATAGTTTCTCCCAGTCCCCAACCTAGTTCGAGAACAGGTTCTATTGGTGAAAATTCCTAACCAAGCACTTCTCCCTCTTCCTAAAAGGGCTTCAAAGATACTGGTTGCTGGAAGCCATGATAATCTAGGATACCAATGTGGTGGTTGGACAATCGAATGGCAAGGAGTTACTGGAAACAATGTGACTACGGTATATTATAGATTTCTTCACAACTTTTTTCCCTTTTGTATAGTTTGGTAAACATACAATATTGATAAGGCCTATGTGATTTACAGGTACAACAATCCTCAGTGCTATCAAGAACACAGTTCATAATGATACCGAGGTAGTCTACAAGGAGAATCCTAGTTTGAACTATGTCAAGTCTAATAATTTTTCATATGCCATTGTGGTAGTTGGGGAGAAACCATATGCTGAACAAAAGTGATAGCTTGAATTTGACAATCTCTACACCTGGGCCAGAAACCATAAGATTGTGTGGAGGAATCAAATGTGTTACTGTGATCATCTAGTCGTCCTGTGGTTATACAACCATATGTTGACAAAATTGAAGCTCTGGTTGCTGCTTGGCTTCCTGGTACTGAGGGAAGTGGTGTGACTGATGTGTTGTTTGGTGACTATGTTTCAGAGGCAAACTTCCAAGGACATGGTTCAAAACTGTTGATCAATTGCCAATGAATGTTGGAGATAGTCATTATGACCCCCTTTTCCCTTTGGATTTGGCCTTAAAACCAAACCCCACAAAACCAATTAGGAATTGAAAATTATATATGTACTCTGTAACTTTCATCCATTTACTATTCCTCCATCACGTTTCTTGTTTCATTTTCTATTTAATTTTGGCAAAATACATTACTATTGTCCTATTTATCTTGAAATTTAAAAAATTATGTTCTTGAATGCTTACATGTTTTTCAACTATAGTTGTTAAATAAATCAAAGATATGATTATTGATAGATACACTGGTAAAAAAACCTGATCAAATTTTAATATAAAAACAAATTAGAAAGAAGTGAACAATTACTGAAAGAACATCATTCTAGTAAATCAAAGAAGACAATTTTACAGCAAGATAGACGGTTATTTAGTTAGAATTCATATAGAACTAGATTTTAATTCTGAATCGTTTAAATATACTTTTCATATATATATATATATATATATTATATGATAAGAGTAATAATATATTATATTTTAATATCATAATATATATCATTCTGATTTTGTATGGAATTAATTCCTTACAAGTGGCATTATTACAATAAGCTTAAATTAATTATTATTGTGATGTTTTTCCATTTGAATACTCAATTTTAATCAGTATCCATTTGAATTTTTTTTATGGAAGTCTTGTTTTAAAAGAAGAAAAATCACCGTTATTTAATTTTACATTTGAAAAATTAAAATCTAAAGTTTTGATCTAAATTTCACACTAAAGAACTGAAAAGCTAGATAAAAATTTAATAAATAAAAGTTATAGTTAGATTTTTAAAATAATTTGAAATCTACTACTGTATGATATAAAATACTAAATATGAAATTATATGCTAGATTTAGATATATCATTTTGAAATTAAAATTTTAAAATTTGAATTGAAAGTGAAAGTTCAAAATTCATGATATTTTTACTGTGTTTTTTAATGTATTTTTTTTTTTAAAAAAATTAATGTTATTAGGTAGTAGGAAAAGATAGAAATAAATATTCTTCTGAATTTGAATTAAAAACAAGATAAATTTTAAAATAAATTTATATAATATTGACAGAAAACTAATATAGGCATCAGCGCATAATAAGGAAATTGTTAAATATATGAATTTTAATGCAATACAAACACATTAATGTAATAATTGAACATACAACAATGCTACGAGATAAAAATAAACTTTAAAGATATAAAAGTAATATAATAAAATTTTGTGATTGATCGTGAGTGTATTTAGATTAATTAAAGTATTGTAAAAAGGAAATAATCAATTTTGAGAATTTTTATGTTAGGATTTTTTACAAGTTTAAGGGATTATAGCGAGTTATGACAATAGTTGTAAGGATCTAGAAAATAACCTTAGAGTAGAAGTGGTATATTTTAAATGATACTGAATATTTTATTATTAAAATGAAAATGACATATAAATAGAAAATTCAGTTATTCAGGTTTCATTTTAAAATAACCACCATCTCTATAAGAGTTTCATTTTTCCTTTCTCTCCCTTCTCTTTAAGATTTTGATCTCCTCGCTCATCAGTTTGATGATCGGGTATACCATTAGACTCCTGGCAGCGAAGACTACCAGACTGCTCGATCAGAATTTTCAGTTTTGTTCCTCTTTTTCCTTTTCTCCTTTTCTGTAAGATTCTGACTTCCTCGCTTATCAGTTGGCGATCGGAGTATGCCGTTGGACTCCTGTAGTGAACCTAGGATCAAAATATCAGATAGAGTAAGTTCCTTCTTGGCCCCTTTTTCTTTTGAGTTAATTTTGATCTTATTAGATTTTGTATGGGTTAATCTTAGATTTTGTACGGGTTAATCTCTGTTAACTCAGGTCCTAGTTATATAGTTAGATTTTTATTGGACTCTGTGGTGCAGGTTAATTATCTTTAGGTTTTTGGTAGATTTGGAGCTCTCAGTGAGCATCAGCTAAAGTTCAGGTAAGGGAAAACTAGTCTTATTATTTTCAATGAAAAAGATTATGGATTTGGAGGTGACGTGGTCACCAATTTCAATTGTTTTTGCTTGCAGGATTTTGTTGAAACTGTTTGAGATTGAAGTGTTTGAGATTGAAAGTGTTTGAGATTGAAAGTGTTTTGAGATTGAAAGTGTTTTGAGATTGAAAGTGTTTGAGATTGAAAGTGTTTTGAGATGAAAGTGTTTTGAGATTGAAAGTGTTTTGAGATTGAAAGTGTTTTGAGATTGAACTGTTTTGAGATTGAAACTGTTTTGAGATTGAAACTGTTTTGAGATTGAAACTGTTTGAGATTGAAACTGTTTGAGATTGAAACTGTTTTGAGATTGAAATGTAAAATTTAGATATAGTAGATGATGTAGAATGTATATAAGTTTGGAATTGAATGAATTACTGTATTTGAAAAAGCTTTGTGATGATTTGTTTCTTGACAATTTCAGAGCATATATATTTTGAATATTTCTTGATGATTCAGTTTATGAGTTGATTATTTTGAGAGCTATGTTGATGTAATCTGAATTCTGGTGTTTTTGAGATAAGTTATCAAACTTTAATTTTCATGTTGTGCTTCCTCATCCTTTTATTAAATACTGTTGTTGGATATAGTTGTAGTTGGAAGATAATTTTATTTCATTCTCCTTTTATTGTCTCTCTTTTGGGATAGTAAAACTTGATGTTATTTAGATACACTTTGGAATCCTTTTGATTCAAGACATTTATATGATTAGTGAATGAATTGTTGGGTGTTTTGGAAATTCTAAATTGTGGAATGATTTGATTGTTTGATGTGGAAGATTTTAATGTTTAGAATATATTTTTAATCAAAACATAGTATTTTCAGGAAAGAAAATACCGTGTTAAGATTGTTTAGGATGTGCATTGACTGGGGATTCGTCTAGAAGGAATATCCTGACTCTCCTGAGATAATGAAATCATATAGATGAAGTTATTCTGGTGGTGAGAGTCGAAGGAGGTTCATATGAATGGGTAAGTTGTTTGAAAGATAACTAACTTGACCTGTTATATGAGTTAACGCTGTCATACTAGGAGAGATATGATATTGAGATTTTTATGTGCATAACTGTGTGGATTTCACAGTGAGGTAGTATGACAGGTGCAGATCTCTGAGTCTAAGTCAACGCACGAGTCTTCCGGAAGTAGAGTCAAGAGTCTATGTGTTGAGTCAGTAGAAGTCCGACATATGAAATATGAATTTTATGAATGTAATAGCCACTTGATGGTTTGAGAAATCGTATGAGAATGGATGAATTATGCTTATTAATTTAAAATTTGAATTATATCAAAACTTTTTATATAGATAGCTTACCCTGTTTGTGTTTGTTTCTTTATCTGTGATGATCGTGTTTTACACGGGAGCAGATGAGATTGCAGTAATAGAGCTCCTTAGTGAACAGCTGGAGAATGAGATAGTTTTATTTGAATGCTTTGTTTGGTTGTTAAAACTTTTGATGTATATATTAAATCCCTATGAAGAGGGATATTTCTTTTGAAATACACATATGAGAAAATAGTATATATATTATTCGTAATTAGATATTGCTTGTTTTACTTTTATTTCATTATATATGGGTAAAATTTAGGATGTTCCAATAGTTAAAAAAATCTATTAGTTAAAAATTACGATAAAATTTTTCAAACATAACAAATCTAAAATTATTTTCAGTATCAAAAGTTAAATTCTGTTTCAAGAACAAAAATATAAGCGGTTCAATTTGTAATTTGTTAATCAAATATATTGATTTCACAATCTTTTGGTATAAAATCAATGGTTCAAAATTGCGAAAAATTAAATGCATTATCTTATTCATTTATCTCTCTTGGTGGTAGAAAACAAAATCAAATCAAAATCTTCAATCTTTTCAAGATTTGAAAGGTATTTTAACAGAGGAGACACACTTTGAATTATTATAAAATTTACCATGTGTTCATAACAAACCTTATCTTTTCTAAAAATTATCATATTTACAATCTCAATCAATTTTGTTAGATATTATTCAGTTTATCAAATTAAATCTAGGAATCAAAATCAAAGGTCATCATAGGTTCTTCTTTTTAATTAGCGCATTGTTTCACACCTCATTCTTCTTACTATATATTATTCACAAATACACAACCATCAAATCAATCACCGAGTCTTGTAGTAAAACTCTGCTCTTCACAAAGTTCATGTATGATTCAACCCTTTCTTTAAAAATTCTCAATTTGCGGTCTTCTAACACAATAAACTTCTCTTACTTACACAAGAAACTTCTCTTGCATTTGAAACTCGTTTGGAAAACTAAGAATCGCGCTTTCAACTTGGAAGCTATTTTATCTTCAAAGAAAATATTTTTTGTTTCTTGTGAAGAATAATTTCAGATTTCATCTTGTTATGATTTTGTGGATTTATTTTTTCTTTTGTCCGTTTAGAGAAATTAACTCAAAATAAGTATAACCATATTTTAGAGGGAAAAAAATGTATTTGAGAACTTTTATAACTATTAACTTTGTGAAATTATAATCGAAACAATGAACAAAACAACTATTCTAGATTAAAATTTAGAACAACTGATTAGAAGTTTACATTTTTGTTAGCAATATCCGTTTCTGATTTTAATTTCCATGATTTAATTGCAGAGTGAGGAATTTATTATGTCTGGTAGTTTCCCTGTAGTGCTGTCTAAAAGGAAAGTGAGGAATTATTCACTCTCTTGGTCACCTAGTTCCAATTCAATTGGTGACAAACACCCTCAGTTAATGTCAAATTTTCAATTTTCAATTTGTCCATCAACTACCACTATTACTGCTTTTAAACCAAGAAATTTCAAGAGAACTCGAGTTGATGTAGAAGTGACTAAGTCCAGTGGAGACCATTTTGAAAATACCAAGTTACCACTTACAAAGAAAGTTTCACAGACTAACTTGTCAACTCCCAATGATGAATCGCCTCAATGTTGTTGGAAGAAACCTGATTCTGTCAATACATCTTATTATAATAGAAACAGCCGTTCAAACTATGCTGCAGTCGGTGGTCAGAAGTTGGATTCTTCAGTTAACAGGCCACAGTTCAGACCATATGACATTTGCTTTCATAGAAGAAGAAATCATGCTTTGATAGGAGCTACTTTGCCTGTACAAAACAAGGGAAGTAGAATTGAGATTCAGGAGGAATGGACAAAAGGGTTTGTGTTGAGACCTGGTATGGTTCTATTGAAAAAATTCATAAGCCATGATGAACAGGTACTCCATTTTAACAGTATATTGTTTTGTAATTCCTTTTACAATGCTTCACTTCACAACAAGCATTTTTCTACTCTTTATTGTTGGATTGTGGCATAATGCATTTCATTCATAAAAGGTTGCAGCATAACATTACTGTCATTAGGTAAACGTTGATTCTAATACTTTTAGGTGGGGATAGTGAAAGTTTGTCGTGAACTTGGTCTTGGTCTTGGAGGATTCTATCAACCAGGATATGCAAATGGAGCGAAACTTCGATTGAAGATGATGTGTCTTGGAATGGATTGGGATCCTCAGACCTATAAATATGGAAATTGATCCGATCGGTCATCGGTAGTTGATGACGTCAGCAACAGAGAACCACGTGGACCACTCGCAGGGTGACACGTGGACCAGGTGGCAGAGAGGTCAGGGGGACGATCGCCAAGAGCGGTGATCGGTGGTCAGTAACCAAGTGATCACCGACAAACCAGGCGGTAGAGAGGTCGGGGGAAAATTCATCCAGAACGGTGATCGGTGGTCAGTAGCCAAGTGGCCACCAACAGACCAGTTCTCAGACTAACGCCTGAAGGCAGAACGCGAAGAAACAAATAAACACTGATCAGTCATCGGGTGTATTGTCATCGGGATCTCGTGTTACACGCAGTTAAACTGGGACTGAGGTTCCCAGCGAGAGCGTTACGCATGGATCTCGCATGTGCACACCTCAGGGAATCATGCACGAGAGTGGCCTGAGGGAACTAGTAAACCAGTCAGTGATTGGTGATTCCCTCAACCCACTACGTGCGCGGCATCGTGAAGGGTAAGTCGCCTACGCAGAGAGCAACGTCTGGTGAGTGTGCCTATACCAGCCACACCCGATGTTCTCCTAAGAGTAGGCGATTTACCCAGATAAGAGAGATATCCTAAGTTACTCCGCAAGGGCGTGACTTGGGCACACAAAGAGAAGCGCTAGAGCCCTTCCAGTAAATGACACGTGGGTGGTTAGATGTGAGTTGCAGGCCTCCACGTGTCATCTTCTGAGAGGGGTGCGGTCCAGACAAAAGAGCACTCCGTACCACTAAAGGTACAGACAGGCGCAGCCAAGCGTAGAGACGCGCAGACATGCACAGACTCTCACGCTCTCACTACTGATTCTGTAGGTACACTGTCTCTAAAAAGCATAACAGGGTTCTGACACATGCCAGAAAAGCATAACAGAATTCTGTTGTGCCCAGAAACAGAGAGAGAGACATAAAAGAGGGAATCAGGGAGAGATTGAGAGGAGACGAAAAACAGAGAGCAAGAGTTTTTCACACACACTGCTAGTTTTCTAATCTTTGGTGGTTCTGTGGACTAACTTGATCGTCGGAGTGCAAACGGCCGCTAGAGGCGCCGTCTGTGTGTTTTGCAGGCCACGTTTGGAGAAGCAAGAGAAGGTTCTGAGGGTGATTCTGCAGAAGACGCAGTCGCGTAGACACGGCAGAGAGTGCTACGAAGCGATTCCTCCACGTTCGAGTTGTCGGCAGGATCATTTGGCGCCCACCGTGGGGCACGAGTGAATTGTTGTCCCATATATACCACAGTTTTAAAGACTTACCAGAGTCTTATCAGTTTCGTTGATAGAGAAAGATGCCTAGAAACAGACAACCATCACCTGCGCCATCTGCTGACGAAGGAGCTGTGACGATGGCGCAGGTCCTGGAAATGGTGCGCACGCTGCAGGATAACGCCGCAGCGTCAAAGGTTGAACAAGAGAGGATGCAGACGGAGCTAGCTGCGTCGCAAAGCAGGAACGACGAGCTGAATCGCGTCAACGAGGAGTTGAGAAGGACGCTGCAGGCGCAGAGGGAACACATGGATGACGAAAGGGTGTCTAGGCAGCCCTCACCTCCAAGAGCGTTCCCCATGCCATTCTCCCCTGAGATCATGGGAACCATGGTGCCTCCCAACCTGGTGGGGGTGAAAGCATCGTTCAAGGGGGTAGAAGACCCGGAGGCGCATCTGACGGCGTTCCACACCCAGATGATGTTGTCTGGGGGTTCAGACGCTGTCTACTGCAAAATGTTTATGAGTACGCTCAGCGGAATCGCCATGGAGTGGTTCGTGAGCCTGCCAGAAGGACATATCACGTCTTTCTCTCAGTTCTCGAAGCTCTTCACTGAAAAATACATCGTCAACAAGGCACCTGCAGTGGTGTCCTACGATCTGTTCGACGTGCGCCAATACCAGGGGGAGTCGCTGAAGGACTACCTCAACCGCTTTGGGGCACAAGTGGTGAGATTGCCCAGCAAAGATGAAGATATGCTGGTGCACGTGTTTAAGAAGGGAGTGCTACCTGGCCCTTTCAGCGAATCTCTCATCAGGAGCCATCCCAGCACCTTTGCAGAGATCCGGCGACGTGCGGTGGCGCACATAGTGGCAGAAACAAAGGTCTTTGAGAAGAGAGGAAGTGCTGCACCACCAAGACCGCGTGGAGGGCAAGGAAAGCCACAGCAAGCAAGGGTGCATGAGGCCAAGGAGGGGAAGAAGGTGCGGGAAAAACCTCGTCCCTATGCACCAGGCAAAGACCAGAGCAGGGGGCGTGCAAGGGAGAATAATGCACCCCCGAGATACAACTTCATGGTAGGATTGGCGGATCTCATCGCCCTTCCTGCTGTAGCAGCAAGACTACGAGTACCAGAGAAGACAGATAAGGTACTTGGAAGGAAGAAGAATGAATGGTGTGAGTTTCATCAGGCCTTTGGCCATACACTTCATTCCTGTTTGGCGCTGGGACACCAACTGGCAGAGTTGGTGATGTCTGGTTTCCTAGCAGATTACCTACGTGAGCCGCAGGGTGATCGCGCGTCAGGATCCCAGATTGAAGAACAGCAGCATGAAGTCCCTGTGCATGGGGAAGTGCAGACGATCGCGGGAGGCTTCTCTGGTGGGGGATGCACAGCTTCACAGAGAAGGAGATACGCTCGATCGGTAATGGCGGTAGATGCGGTAAATGAGAGTCATTACCCTGAAGTGGACATCATCTTCAGGAAAGCTGATCTACGGGACGTTGTCCCACACGACAACGACCCTGTGGTCATTTCTCTCATCACTGCGGGAAGGCGAGTGCACCGAGTACTCGTAGATCAAGGAAGTTCGGCAGACGTCATGTTCTGGCCAACATTCAACAAGTTACAATTATCCCCTGACCAGCTAAGACTGTATACTGGTTGTCTCTACGGTTTTGCAGGAGATCAGGTAGAGGTGCGGGGATACATCGAGCTGAGGACAACGTTCACTGACGGAACGACAGCCCGCACTGAAAAGATAAAGTACCTGGTGGTGAACGCCCCTTCTGCGTACAATGTCTTGTTGGGAAGGCCAACACTCAATAGACTGGGCGCGATACCATCGACAAGGCATATGAAGTTGAAGCTGCCGTCGATGGAGGGGACCGTGATAACCATCAAGTCGGATCAGGCTGAGGCAAGACGCTGTTATGAGAACAGCTTGAAGCAAAAGAGAAGTGTGTGCCACGTCACCACAAAACCACCACTAGGCGTGCGCGGAGAGCGATCGGTGGTCAGGGAGACACAGGGCGCTCAGAGGATGGAGGATGCTGCGGTGGGGGGCTCCCAGGTAGCCCAAGTTGAAGAAGAAGAGGAAGGCGCGATCACTCCTCGCGAGTCAGGGATCGCGAGGGCGGTCATCGCCAGCGAGAGAAGGCCCCACCCAGTTGAAGGATGGGTCGAAGTGGACGTCGGGGGAAGAAAGTTCAAGTTACGGGGTTCCCTCGCTGAAGAAGAGCGAAGGCTGATCATGGGTGTGATTGAGAAGCACATGAATGCCTTTGCATGGTCAGCATCCGACATGCCAGGAATCGACCCCGATTTCCTCTACCATCGTCTGTCGATGGACCCCATGGTTCGACCTGTGCGACAGAGGCGAAGGAAATTCAACGAGGAAAAGAGGAAGGTGATCCACGACGAAGCGCAGAAGCTCCTTGCCGCAGGGCACATCAGAGAAATCCAGTACCCCGAGTGGCTAGCGAATGTGGTACTGCTTCAAAAGGCAAGCGGCAAGTGGAGAATGTGCGTGGACTTCACTGACCTCAACAAGGCGTGCCCCAAGGATTCTTACCCATTACCCAGCATAGATGCTCTAGTTGATAGCGCCTCGAGGGGAAAGCTACTCAGCTTCTTGGACGCTTTCTCGGGGTATAACCAGATCAGGATGCACCCAATGGATGAATGCAAGACTGCGTTTATGACCGAACGGTCGTGCTATTGCTACAAGGTCATGCCATTCGGGTTAAAGAATGCGGGGGCTACCTACCAGCAGCTCATGGACAGGGTGCTCTCGCCCATGCTGGGAAGGAACGTACACGCCTATGTAGATGATATGGTGGTTACGTCCGTAGAGAAGAAGCATCATGCAGCTGATCTGGAAGAGCTATTCACCACCATTGCCAAGTACAGGCTGAAGCTCAACCCTGAGAAATGCATTTTCGGTGTGGAGGCTGGGAAGTTCTTGGGCTTCCTCTTGACAGAGCGGGGAATCGAAGCTAACCCGGAGAAGTGTGCGGCGATCGTGGCAATGAGGAGCCCAACGACGGTGAAGGAGGTGCAGCAGCTCACCGGTCGCTTGGCAGCTCTGTCCCGGTTTATGTCCGCTAGAGGGGAGAAAGGTCACCCATACTTCCAGTGCCTCAAACGCAACAACAGATTTCTCTGGACACAGGAGTGCGAGGAGGCCTTCATCAAGTTAAAGGGGTACCTGGCGAGCCCACCAGGCTTGCGAAAACCCCAGGTAGGCATCCCTCTTCGTCTATATTTTGCTGTGACGGAGAGAGCAGTCAGCTCGGTCCTGGTGCAAGAGCAGAGCTAGGCCCAGAGGCCTATTTACTTCGTGAGTAAAGTGCTGCAAGGCCCTGAAACGAGGTACCAAGCCCTCGAGAAGGCTGCTCTGGCGGTGGTGTTTTCAGCCAGAAGACTCAGGCATTACTTCCACAGCTTCACAGTGGTGGTAATAACTGATCTGCCTATCCAGAACGTATTGAAGAAACCTGATGTAGCAGGCAGGATGGTCAAATGGGCAGTAGAATTGTCAGAATTTGATATTCAGTACGAGCCCCGAGGACCGATCAAGGGGCAGGTGTTCGCGGACTTTGTAGTTGAGCTATCATCAATCGCGACACCTGCAGAAGGGCTAGATTTCCGATGGGTGTTATCGGTGGATGGCTCCTCTAATCAGCAGGGAAGCGGCGCTGGAGTCATCCTGGAAGGACCAAATGGGGTACTGATCGAGTAGTCCCTCCGTTTTGCCTTCAAAGCTAGCAACAATCAGGCGGAGTATGAGGCCCTGATCGCAGGAATGTTGCTAGCAAGAGAAATGGGAGCAAGAAATCTGCTGGCCAAGAGCGATTCGTTACTGGTCACCGGGCAGGTTACGGGGGAGTTCCAAGCAAAGGATCCCCAGATGGCAGCCTACCTGGAGTATGTGCAGCTCCTGAAGACGTCCTTCGCCGAGTTTGAGTTAGTGCACGTGCCAAGAGAGCAAAATGCCCGAGCAGACCTGCTTGCCAAGCTGGCCAGCTCAGGCAAGGGGGGGAAGCAGAGGACCGTCATTCAGGAGACCCTGAAGGTGCCGCGCGCGTTCGTATCAGACAACCAGGTGCTTCATGTATACAAGTCAATGGAGCGTCTAACGATCGGTCATCGGTCGTTGACCCAAGAAACGCTAAGAGCACCGAGGGTGAGATCGCGACCCTCAAAGACCGATGAGTCGATGGAGGTCCATGCGGAGAAGGAACCCGACACCTGGATGACGCCATACCAGCTATACTTAGAAGATGGTGTACTCCCGCTCGATCTGGCAGAGGCAAAAAGAATAAAGAGGGGTTCAAGTAAGTTTACTCTTATAGATGGAAGCCTATTTAGATTTGGATTTTCTCACCCTGTGCAGATCTGTGTACACGGCGAGCAATGCACCAGGCTCATGTCTGAGCTGCACGAGGGGGTGTGCGGAAGCCACGTAGGTGGTCGCGCTTTGGCAAGTAGAGTACTCTGCGCGGGGTACTACTGGCCAAAGCTGAAGGAAGATTGCATAAGGTTTGCTCAGCAATGCAAACAGTGTCAACTGCATGCAGACTGGCACAAGGCACCCCCTGAGGAGTTGAGGTCCATCCATAGCCCGTGGCCATTCCATACATGGGGGATTGACATCTTAGGACCCTTTCCCCTGGCGACAAGGCAGATGAAGTTCCTCATCGTGGCCATCGAGTATTTCACCAAGTGGGTGGAGGCAGAGCCAGTCGCACACATCACCGCACAGAAAGTTGAACACTTCGTCTGGAAGAACATTGTCTGCCGCTTCGGAATACCCAAGAGGTTGGTTTTCGACAATGGCACCCAGTTCACAAGTCATCAGCTGAGGAAGATGTGTGAAGAGTTAAAGATACAACAGGTCTTCGCATCAGTGGAGCACCCACAAACCAATGGGCAGGTGGAGTCAGCAAACCTAGTGCTGCTCAGGGGGCTGAAGCGAAGACTAGACAAGGCCAAAGGAGGCTGGGCAGAGGAGGTCCCCAGAATTGTATGGTCTTATCACACCACCCCACAGTCCAGCACCCATGAGACACCCTTCAGCCTTGTCTATGGGACAGACGCCATGATTCCTGTGGAGATACAGGAGAGCTCCCCCAGATTCCTGAACTTCGTTGCTGAAGAGTCCAACGAAGAGCGTAAGGTAAATCTGGATTTGCTAGACGAAGTGCGAGAAGAGGCCAGAGTCAGTGCTGAAGCTGTGAAGAGAAGAGCAGAGCGGAGGCACAACTCTAAAGTGAGGCCCAGGCGCTTCCAGGAAGGTGATTTGGTGATGAGAAAGGCGCATCAGAATGACATGCAGAACAAGTTATCCCCAAAGTGGACAGGCCCGTATAGAGTGGTGGAGACATTGGAGAACGGAGCCTATCGCCTAGAGACTTTGGAGGGAGGAGCAATCCCCAGAACGTGGAACGCCACCCATTTAAAATTTTATTTCAGTTAAAGTTGTACAGTAATGGCGTTCTCGCGCTAAAAGATACATGCTTTGTATGTGGTGGAAACAGTTGAACAGACAAGGGGGCACTCTTTTCCCTAAAGAGGGTTTTTAACGAGGCCACCCAATTAAAGAAAAATTTCCAGCATATCAAGTGTGCTCAAGTATTAAAGTTAAAATCCTCCTTGCCCCAGGTGCAAGTGCAGGTGATTGGTTGGGCCCTACTTGCCCTAGGCGCAAGTACTGGCACCGATCTAAGTCTTCCTCACCCCAGGTGTGAGCGCAAGCAGTTAAAGGTTTGAAAAGCCAGGGGTGATAGTAAGACCAAGGGAGGGAAAGGAAAGGTTTTGACAAAACGTCCTTACCCACTTGGCATACACCAATATTGGCCCAGTAAGACCCTTAGTCCGAAACCCTTCTCACCCCAGGAGTGAGGCAGGGAATGAGCGACTCAACCCGCCAAAGGGTGATGACCTTGGGGAAAGTAAGAGGGGTTAGCGAGAAACACTTTTCTTTCCCCAAGACGAGGCATCACCTTGAGCGATCGATGTCAAAGTCCTTTATGCACTTAGCGCTAGAGCGACAGAGAAAGCTAAGTAAAGACTAAAGAACGATCACTGATGAGTCGTCAGTAATTGGCTAGTGGTGCAAAGCAGCGCACGAGGACTGTTAAACACCAAGCTGAGGGAATAGCCAGTCGTGATCAAGTAGAAGCGAAAGAATAAGAGAAGCAGATCGCGCTAAGCCTAAGCTGGTTAACACTTAGTCGTGCGCAAAGTGAAAGACGAAGCTCAAGATCGCGCTAAGCCTAAGCTGGTTAACGCTTAGTCGTGTGCGAAAGGAAAGGTAAAGCCCAAGATCGCGCTGAGCCTAAGCTAGCTAACAGTTAGTCGCGCACATAAAGATAAGTGAAGTTCAAAGAAAATACAAGGGAAGAAACTTATGCAAGAAAAGAAGCATTGAGATATTACGTTCATAGCCAAGTCTTATACAATTTTAAAGTACAAAGAAAAATTGTGCAGAAGTTAAATTTACAGAGAAGAGAAAGGTTTAAGGGGCAGGAGGGATGAGCTTTCCATCCACCACTTCATGGTAGATGCTGAACTGCAAGAGGTCCAAGTCTGGGAGAACGCATCTGATTTGCTCGAGTGCTAGCTCGAATCCATCTGTAAGGGCATCAGCACCCACGTTCATCAAATCAGCCTTCTCCACCTCCAGTTCTTGCTTTGAAGCCTCCGCAGCATCTCTCTCAGTGGTGACGGCGGCAAGGGAGGAGGCAGCTTCAGACAGTTTGCCCACCACCTCCTCAAGTCTCTTCTCCCCAGCAGCAGCTGCTTCTTTGGTGGACTCGAGCTCCCCCAATAGCTGAGTGTTCTGTTGGCGCAGGGAGGAAGTCTCGGCCCTAAGCTCCACCACCTCGCAGTCCAAAGAGCTCACCATCTGCCCCATCAAGATCTCCGTCTTGATGGTCTCTTGGACCTGCGCTAGGTATTCCCTCCTAGCCTTCTCCACCATGCCTCGCATCAGTTCAACGGACCCTTGAGCAGCTTCGAAGTCACTTCGCAGTGACTCCTTGTCGTGCTCAAGCTCCTTCACCCTCTTCTCCAGGGCTATTTGTTTGCGATGCTGGGTGGAGAATTCCAGAGAGAGCACCACCTGCCTTGCCAGGTGCATGTCAACCTCATCACCATTCCACTCGACGAGCTCCCGGTTACTTATGAGCTGTCGAACTAGGGTGATGACCCTGCTGAAATTCTCGTGGGTGGCCCCAGAAGCGCTTGGGCGCGAGCTAGACCCACCACATTCAGCAGTGGCGGTAGGGATTGGCAGCAGTGGTGGTGGTGCACCTCCAGTGTGGGCAGAAGCACCCCCAGCAGGATGAGCGGATGGACCAGGTGATTGGCCTGCTGGGGGGGAAGATGGCAGTTTGGTAGTTGGAGGCAACTGCTGGCCTGGAGAAGGAAGGTTGATGGGCTCTGAGGCAGTTTGAGCGCAGGGAGGAGGGGAAGACCCTTCCTCTACTTCCACCACCTCAATCTCTCCAGGCTGGAGAGATGAGGCCCCCTCAACTGCTGCTCTCTTCCTCTGGCGGTGTACAAGAGGAGAGCCTGAGCTCTCCTCTTCAGTTGAAGCAGCAGCAGCAGCAGCAGTTGAAGTGGAAGCCTTCACCAGCCTTTTCCTTTTCTTCCCTTGCTCGGGGCCTCCAGCTGGCGCGACCGAGAGTGGGGGGGGCTGCGATGGGCTCAGTTGTAGAAGAAGAGGAGCCAGTGCCCTTGGCTCCCCTACGTTTGGCAAGCTCCAGTAAAGCTAGCTTCCTGTCCTTCCCCGACATTGAGTCTGCATAGATGGTAAAAGGAAGAGTTAGATGACCAAGGTATGCAAGTAAGTTAAAAAACACATAAAAGCATGCATGAAAAGGTGCAAATATCCTAAGAGGGGAATGAAGAGCTACCTATATACTTTTTTAAGGCCACCACATCGAACTCGTCTTTGATGAGACGAGCAGAATTGTATTTGGCCCCCACGAGCAGCCCGCACAGCTCGCGCTCATAGGGGGCCATAGCTTCGAGGTCCCTGGATTTCTTGAACTCAACTCCAGGAACCCAGTAGAGGGGGTACCCCTCGAGCAGACTTGGACTTTGAGGGGTAGCAGATATCATGTAGAATCTGCCCTTCCAATCTTTGAAGGATTGCTGGTACAGGCCCAGGAGCACCCGTCCAGCAACCCCGTTCAGGCTAACCCAGGACCTGTCCCCAGGGTTCTTCGCTTCGAAGAAGTAGAGAAACACGTCCACGGAGGCGTTGTGCCCGAAATAGTTGCAGAGGATTTGAAACGCCCGGATGAAGGCCCAGGCATTTGGATGGAGTTGGCAAAGCGCGACGTTTAACCCCATCATCAGCTCCTTTTCGAAGAAAGTGAAAGGGAGGCGCAACTTCAACCTCTTGAAAATAGCGGAGTAGACGAAGACGAAGGGCACCCCACTGGTGGCCCTGTCATCCGCGCAGATAGGCATTCCTCGAGGAGGAATGCGGATTTGGATGTTGAAGTCATTCTCCCTGTCGATGGAGCAGGAAGGCTCATCGGGGTTGCGACTTAGCAGGGACGTGAGATGACCCTTGGGCAGCAGGGTGGAGGTTTCTGCGAGCAATGCCAGGGGAGCCCATTCGTAGACTCTGGCATTGTCGTGGTAGGAGGTAGCCACAGGCGGTGGTGGAGCTGGCGCACTCGCGGAAGGCTGTGCACCAGAGGATGGCGCACTCGTGGAAGGCTGTGCACCAGAGGATGGGGCAATGATGCGCGCTGTTTGTTTCAAGCGAGCCATCGTGAGATAGCTGCAAATGGAGGAAAAACGAAAAAGTCAGAATGAATGAAAGAAGAGGGAATGATGAATGTTTCGGTGAAAACAGAAAAGGGAAAGGAGAAGGGGATGCCCAGACGAAAAGAGGAAGAAAAAAAAGCAGAAGCCAGAGTAAGAGCGTGAAAAAACCCTAGCGCGGGTCGAGAGAGAGGAAAAGGAGAAGATGAATGCATGATGACGAGAAAGGTAAATGCAATCGGTAAAGATGACCAAAAAAGGGCCAGGAGGAAGAAAAACCATACCTTTGGATGATCGCAATAGGTGTGAGAGCAGGAAATTTGAAGAAAGTTAGGTGCGCAGAGGAGAGGTTCGCAGGGAGTCTGAGAGTCTGAGAGTCGATTAAAGAAGATGAAGGAACAGTGAAAGGGCGCGCCAATTTGAATAAGAGAAGCGCTAGCGACGCGCAACGCTGGCCGTTGATGGGGCCACGTGTCGCGAGATTAAGAGAGGGAGTCCAAACGTTAAAGAAGCAGCACGTGAGGTGGCACGTGAGGCGGCCCCACTTGCCACGTGGACTGAGGGCACGACCACTAAGTCTCTTCGCTGAGAACGAGTTCTCGACTCGAGACTGGGGGGCTTGTGATCCGATCGGTCATCGGTAGTTGATGACGTCAGCAACAAAGAACCACGTGGACCACTCGCAGGGTGACACGTGGACCAGGTGGCAGAGAGGTCAGGGGGACGATCGCCAAGAGCGGTGATCGGTGGTCAGTAACCAAGTGATCACCGACAGACCAGGCGGCAGAGAGGTCGGGGGACAGATCATCCAGAACGGTGATCGGTGGTCAGTAGCCAAGTGGCCACCAACAGACCAGTTCTCAGACTAACGCCTGAAGGCAGAACGCGAAGAAACAAATAAACACTGATCAGTCATCGGGTGTATTGTCATCGGGGTCTCGTGTTACACGCAGTTAAACTGGGACTGAGGTTCCCAGCGAGAGCGTTACGCATGGATCTCGCATGAGCACACCTCAGGGAATCATGCACGAGAGTGGCCTGAGGGAACTAGTAAACCAGTCAGTGATTGGTGATTCCCTCAACCCACTACGTGCGCGGCATCGTGAAGGGTAAGTCGCCTACGCAGAGAGCAACGTCTGGTGAGTGTGCCTAGACCAGCCACACCCGATGTTCTCCTAAGAGTATGCGATTTACCTAGATAAGAGAGATATCCTAAGTTACCCCGCAAGGGCGTGACTTGGGCACACAAAGAGAAGCGCTAGAGCCCTTCCAGTAAATGACACGTGGGTGGTTAGATGTGAGTTGCAGGCCTCCACGTGTCATCTTCTGAGAGGGGTGCGGTCCAGACAAAAGAGCACTCCGTACCACTAAAGGTACAGACAGGCGCAGCCAACCGCAGAGACGCGCAAACATGCACAGGCTCTCACGCTCTCACTACTGATTCTGTAGGTACACTGTCTCTAAAAAGCATAACAGGGTTCTGACACATGCCAGAAAAGCATAACAGAATTCTGTTGTGCCCAGAAACAGAGAGAGAGACATAAAAGAGGGAATCAGGGAGAGATTGAGAGGAGACGAAAAACAGAGAGCAAGAGTTTTTCACACACACTGCTAGTTTTCTAATCTTTGGTGGTTCTGTGGACTAACTTGATCGTCGGAGTGCAAACGGCCGCTAGAGGCGCCGTCTGTGTGTTTTGCAGGCCACGTTTGGAGAAGCAAGAGAAGGTTCTGAGGGTGATTCTGCAGAAGACGCAGTCGCGTAGACACGGCAGAGAGTGCTACGAAGCGATTCCTCCACGTTCGAGTTGTCGGCAGGATCATTTGGCGCCCACCGTGGGGCACGAGTGAATTGTTGTCCCATATATACCACAGTTTTAAAGACTTACCAGAGTCTTATCAGTTTCGTTGATAGAGAAAGATGCCTAGAAACAGACAACCATCACCTGCGCCATCTGCTGACGAAGGAGATGTGACGATGGCGCAGGTCCTGGAAATGGTGCGCACGCTGCAGGATAACGCCGCAGCGTCAAAGGTTGAACAAGAGAGGATGCAGACGGAGCTAGCTGCGTCGCAAAGCAGGAACGACGAGCTGAATCGCGTCAACGAGGAGTTGAGAAGGACGCTGCAGGCGCAGAGGGAACACATGGTTGACGAAAGGGTTTCTAGGCAGCCCTCACCTCCAAGAGCGTTCCCCATGCCATTCTCCCCTGAGATCATGGGAACCATGGTGCCTCCCAACCTGGTGGGGGTGAAAGCATCGTTCAAGGGGGTAGAAGACCCGGAGGCGCATCTGACGGCGTTCCACACCCAGATGATGTTGTCTGGGGGTTCAGACGCTGTCTACTGCAAAATGTTTATGAGTACGCTCAGCGGAATCGCCATGGAGTGGTTCGTGAGCCTGCCAGAAGGACATATCACGTCTTTCTCTCAGTTCTCGAAGCTCTTCACTGAACAATACATCGTCAACAAGGCACTTGCAGTGGTGTCCTACGATCTGTTCGACGTGCGCCAATACCAGGGGGAGTCGCTGAAGGACTACCTCAACCGCTTTGGGGCACAAGTGGTGAGATTGCCCAGCAAAGATGAAGATATGCTGGTGCACGCGTTTAAGAAGGGAGTGCTGCCTGGCCCCTTCAGCGAATCTCTCATCAGGAGCCATCCCAGCACCTTTGCGGAGATCCGGCGACGTGCGGTAGCACCCCACCTAGTATTCCCAATCATTTCACAAAACTAGTTACAAGAGCAATCCAAGAAGCTCAGTCTCTAACTAAAGAGGAATATAGAGAATGTAATGTGGAGGACGTTCTTCCTTCTATGACTCCTGATATTTGCATCGCCAATTTTTATACAAATAATGGAAAACTTGGCCTTCATCAAGTTAGCTCCTGTTCTTCCCACATTACTTTGCATTTTCATTATGAGAACTCAAGAAAATATATGTCAATTATTGATTAACTCTCTCAAGCATCTAACTTGAAATTGCTTGATGCAGGAATGTAAAAGAGGCAAAGAGTGTAATTCTGGAATCTGGAGATGTGTTGATATTTGGTGGTGAATCTCGACATGTTTTCCATGGTGTGCCATCAGTTTTACCAAATTCAGCTCCAAAACAATTGTTGAGAGATTCTTGTCTTTCTCCTGGTCGACTCAATCTTACCTTCAGACAATATTAATGTACCCTAATCAATCTACTTCACATAATACCTATTTATGCTGTTATAGACATGTTTTTTATACTCACCAGTCACTTGTTCATAATTATCATATAGTTACATATAAAATTAGTTTAGTTGAATTTAGTTAACTATTTTCAGTTGTGATTTTTTTTTATCAGCAATGAATAAATTGAATTAAAAGGGATAGTTCAGGGTATCCCAACCCATATAAAAAAAAACAAACCCAAAAAATATACATAATTTCATGAGCACCATCATAACCTTCACCACATCTGCAAAACAACCTAGAGAAGGAAAAAGCATATAGCTAGAGCTACAGAGAGCAGCATCCAAAAAATCCAAATTGAGCGTCGGAGTGCAATCGGCTAGAGGCGCCGTTTGTGGTGTTTTCGCTGGTTCGCTCGGAGCTGGTTGGAATGTGCTTGTGGTAGACGGAGTTTGATGTGGCAAGATCTTCAACGATCAAGTCACCTCAAGATCATTTGGCGCCCACCGTGGGGCCGTGTGAATTTGTGATCCCATCCACTGTGCTGTTAGATTTCGTTTGTTCTTTAGATTCTTTGCTGAAAGAATGAGGAAGACAAGGCAAACTTCACCCGCGCCATCAGCTGAAGAAGGAGCTGTGACAATGGCGCAAGTCTTGGAGATAATGCGAGTGTTGCAAGATGATGTGGCGGCATCAAGAGTGGAGCAAGAAAGGATGCAAGCGGACTTGGCTGCATCGCAAGGTAGGAATGAAGAATTAAACCGAGTTAACGAAGACCTGCGCAAGACTTTACAGGCGTAGAAGGCGGAGGAAGGAGTGGCGCCGCCACCATCTCCTCCTAGGACCTTCCCTATGCCATTCTCATGTGAAATAATGGGTGCAGTGGTGCCACCAGGCTTGGTGGGGGTGAAGGCCTCGTTTACAGGGGTGGAGGATCCAGAAGCGCACCTGACGGCGTTTCACACCCAGATGATGCTTTCTGGAGGCTCAGATGCAGTATACTGCAAACTGTTCATGAGCACCCTGAGCGGGATTGCGCTGGAGTGGTTTGTGAGCCTACCAGACATCACTTCGTTTCAACAATTTCGAAGCTGTTCATGGAGCAGTATATCGTGAACAGGGCACCCCCAGTGGTGTCGTATGACCTGTTCGACGTGCTCTAGAACCAAGGTGAGTCCCTCCGGGATTACCTTAGCCGTTTTGGGGCTCAGGTGGTGAGGCTGCCCAGCAAAGATGAGGATATGCTGGTGCATGCGTTCAAGAAAGGGGTTCTGGCATGCCCCTTTAGTGAATCTTTGATCACGCATCGCCCCAGCACCTTCGCGGAGATTAGGCGTCGTGCTGTGGCGCACATCGCTGCAGAAACAGCAATTTCTGAGAAGAGGGAGAGCGCGATCTCTACCAAGTCGCGCGCAGGACCGAGCAGGACTCAGCAGCCGATGAGGGTGCACGAGGCCAAAGAAGGGAAGAAGGCTCAGGGAAAACCTTGCCCTTACGAGCCTCAAAGGGACCAGAACAGGGGGCGCACGAGGGAGAGCAACGCGCCCCCCAGGTTTGATTTTGTGGTAGAATTGGCGGAGCTGATTGCCATTCCTGCCATAGGAGCAAGGCTGCGAGCACCGGAGAAAACCGACAAGGTGCTGGGACGGAAGAAGAATGTGTGGTGTGAATTTCATCAGGCTTATGGCCACCCACTCCACACGTGCTTGGCGCTGGGGCACCAACTCGCGGAGCTGGTGAAGAGTGGCTTTCTGAGCGATTACTTGCGGGAGACGCAAGGTGATCGAGCATCAGGGGCACCAGTGTAGGATCCGCAGCACGAAGTGCCGGTGCACGGGGAGGTGCACACGATCGCGGGAGGTTTCTCTGGAGGAGGATGTACGACCTCTCAAAGAAAGAGGTACACGCGATCGGTGATGGCAGTCGACTCGGTGGAGGAAGATCACTCCCCTGACGTTGACATTGTCTTCACCAAGGCAGATCTCCAGGACGTTGTGCCCCACGACAACGATCCAATAGTTATCTCCCTCGTCACGGCAGGGAGGAGGGTGCACAGGGTCCTAGTGAACCAGGGAAGCTCGGTAGACGTAATTGTCTGGCCGACGTTCAGCAAGCTGCAGTTGTCCCCTGATCATCTGAAGCCATACCCGGGGTGCTTGTATGGCTTCGCAGGGGATCAGGTGGAGGTGCGAGGCTATGTAGAGCTGAGGACTACATTCACGAATGGTGCCGTGGCCCGCACCGAGAAAATTAAGTACTTGGTGGTCAATGCTCCATCCGCTTACAACATACTGTTGGGAAGGCCGACGCTCAACAGGTTGGGGGCCGTACCGTCGACGAGGCACATGAAGCTGAAGCTACCATCGATGGAAGGAGTGGTGATCACCATTAAATCGGACCAAAAGGAAGCCCGCCGCTGCTACGAGAACAGCCTCGAGCAGCGAAGAAACGTGTGCCATGTTACCTCGACGCCGCCGCCGGGAGTGGACGAGAGGCGAGCGGAGGTCGTAACGTTGGTAAGAGGCACGCAGGGCGACGTGGAGATGGAGGAAGCGGTGCTCGGTGGCTCGGGAAATGCCCAAGATAAAGCTGAGAGAGAAAGTGCGATCGCACCTCGCGAGTCTGGGATCGCGAGGGCGGTCATCGCCAGTGAAAGAAGACCCCACCCGGCTGAGGGGTGGGTGGAGACGGAGATCGGGGGAAAAAAGTTCAAGCTGGGAGGACCGTTCAGCGAGGACGCGCGACGGCAGATCTCCGGGGTGATTGAGAAGAATATGGATGCGTTCGCATGGTCAGCCTCAGACATGCCAGGTATTGACCCGGACTTCCTCTGCCATCGCCTGGCGATGGACCCTCAGGTTCGACCGGTACGCCAAAGGAGGAGGAAGTTCAATGAGGAGAGGAGGCAGGTGATCCACGAGGAAACCCACAAACTCTTGGCCGTGGGGCATATCAGAGAAATCCAGTACCCAGAATGGCTGGCCAATGTGGTGCTGGTAAAGAAGTCGAATGGCAAGTGGAGGATGTGCGTGGATTTCACCGATCTCAACAAGGCATGGCCCAAGGACTCCTATCCCCTGCCCAGCATAGACGCCCTGGTGGATAGCGCGTCAGGATGCCAGCTTATGAGTTTCTTGGATGCCTTTTCGGGCTACAACCAGATCAGGATGCATCCGTTGGACGAGTGCAAGACCGCGTTCATGACCGAGCGGTCTTGTTACTGTTATAAGGTAATGCCGTTCGGGTTGAAGAATGCGGGAGCCACCTATCAGAGGTTGATGGATAGAGTGCTCTCGTCAATGCTGGGAAGGAATGTGCAAGCTTATGACGATGACATGGTGGTGACCTCACGGGGGAAGGAACAACATGTCACTGATCTGGAGGAATTATTTACAACAATCGCCAAGTACGGGTTGAAGTGCAACCCAGAGAAATGTATTTTTGGCGTGGAAGCGGGGAAGTTTCTAGGTTTCCTCTTAACAGAGCGGGGGATCGAGGCGAATCCCGCGAAATGTGCGACGATCATGGCAATGAGGAGCCCAGCGTCGGTGAAGGAGGTGCAGCAACTCCCCGGTCGGCTGGCGGCATTGTCGCGATTCATGTCCGCTGGAGGGGATAAGGGTCATCCTTACTTCCAATGTCTCAAGCGGAATAGTAGGTTCGTTTGGACTGAAGAATGTGAGGAGGCATTCGTTAAGCTAAAGGAATATTTGGCAAGCCCGCCGGTACTGTGCAAGCCACAGGAGGGCGCTCCTCTCCGTTTTTACTTTGTTGTAACGGAGAGGGCGGTCAACTCAGTTCTGGTCCAAGAGCAAGACCAGGTCCAGAGACCTATTTATTTTGTAAGGTGCTGCAAGGTCCTGAAGTAAGGTATCAGGCCCTGGAGAAGGCAGCCCTAGTAGTGGTGTTCTCGGCGAGGAGGCTACGCCACTACTTTCACAGCTTCACGGTTGTAGTGATGACTGATCTCCCCATCCAGAAGGTGCTGAAGAAGCCAGATGTAGCCGGGAGAATGGTAAAGTGGGCCGTAGAGCTATCTGAGTTCGATATCAGATACGAGCCCCGAGGACCGATCAAGGGGCAGGTGTTTGCGGACTTCGTCGTCGAGTTGTCGTCGGGCGCTTCACCATCGGAGGGCTCGGTTTTTTGAATGGGTCTTATCGGTGGATGGTTCCTCCAACCAACAGGGGAGCAGCGCGGGGGTTATCCTGGAAGGCCCAAACAGAGTGCTCATCGAGCAGTCTTTGCGTTTCGCCATCAAGGCCAGCAACAACCAAGCGGAGTACGAGGCCCTGATCGTCGGTATGTTGCTGGCAAGAGAGATGGGAGCGAGAAGATTAATGGCCAAAATCAATTCCCTGTTGGTCACTGGGCAGGTAACGGGAGAGTTCCAGGCCAAAGACCCACAGATGGTTGCATACCTTGAGTATGTGCACACCTTGAAGGTGTCCTTTGCAGAGTTTGAGTTGATCCACGTGCCAAGAGAACAAAATGCCAGAGCCGACTTGCTCGCCAAGCTAGCCAGCTTGGGCAAAGGGGGGAGACAGAGGACCGACATTCAGGAGACGTTGAAGGTGCCTCGCGCGTTCGTAACGGACAACCAGGTGCTGCAGGTGTGCAAGTCGTATGAGCGTGTAGCGATCGGTCATCGGTCTCTCACTCAAGAAACCTTGAGAGCGCCGAGAGTGAGAGCGCGACCGATGAGATCCGACGAGGTGATGGAAGTTGGCGTCGCTGGAAGGGCTGACACGTGGATAACGCTGTACTAGCGGTATTTGGCAGATGGGGTGCTTCCGCTGGAGCCAACGGAGGCAAAGAGGATAAAGAAAAGCTCGAGCAAATTCACTCTCATCGATGGGGATCTCTTCAGGTTCGGGTTCACCCATCCGGTGTTAGCATGCGTGCACGGGGAGCAGTGCACGAGGATTATGTCAGAGCTCCACGAGGGAATATGTGGGAGCCACGTCGGTGGTCGCGCCTTGGCGAGTAAAGTCCTCCGTGCGGGGTACTACTGGCCAACGTTGAGGGAGGATTGTGTGGGCTACGCTCAGCGTTGCAAGCAGTGCCAACAACATGCAGATTGGCACAAGGCGCCCCCTGAGGAGCTGAGGTCGATTCACAGTCCCTGGCCGTTCCACACTTGGGGAATCGACATCTTGGGACCTTTTCCCCTGGCGGTCAGGTAGATGAAGTTTCTGATCGTCGCCATCGAATATTTCACGAAATGGGTGGAGGCAGAGCCGGTCGCGCAGATCACCGCTCACAAGGTCCAACAGTTTCGGAGTGCCCGAGCGTTTGGTTTCTGACAATGGCACCCAGTTTACGAGTCACCAACTGAGGAATCTGTGCGAGGAGGTGGGGATACGGCAGGTGTTCGCCTCGGTAGAACACCCTTAAACGAACGGGCAGGTAGAGTCGGCCAACCGAGTACTGCTCAGAGGGCTGAAGAGAAGGTTAGAAAAGGCCAAAGGAACGTGGGCGGAAGAAGTTCCCAGGATCGTGTGGGCCTATCACACCACTTCGCAATCTAGCACCCATGAGACGCCTTTCAGCTTGGTCTATGGGTCGGACGCCATGATCCCTGTGGAGATACAAGAAAATTCACCAAGATTTCTGAATTTCGTGGCCGAGGAGTCCAATGAGGAGAGAAAGGTGAACCTAGACCTTTTAGACGAGGTACGAGAAGAAGCCAGAGTCAGTGCGGAAGCCGTGAAGAGAAGGGTGGAACGAAGGCACAACTCCAAGGTGAGGCCGAGGCAGTTCCAGGAGGGAAATCTGGTGATGAGGAAAGCGCATCAGCACGAGATAGAAAACAAGTTGTCCCCCAAGTGGACTGGCCCGTTCAGAGTGGTGGAGACGTTGGAGAATGGCGCCTATCGGCTGGAGACCTTGGATGGAGGGGCGATCCCCAGAACGTGGAACGCCACGCACTTAAAACTCTATTTTAGTTAGAAATTGTAGAGTAGCCGCACTTTCGCGCCAGTACAAACAATTTGAACAAGTTCAAGGGGGCACTCTTTCCCCAGAAATAAAAAGAGGTTATCAGTATAAAAGTTTGCAAAGTTTTAAAATTAAAATCCTCCTCGCCCCAGGCGCGAGCGCAGGTGATCGGTTAGGCCTCCCTCGCCCCAGGCGCAAGCGTGGGCAATCGGTTCAAAGTCCTCCTCACCCCAGGTGTGAGTGCAGGCAGCTAAGGTCCGAAACGCCAGGGGCGCTAGTAAGCCCAAGAAGGGAAAGGAAGGATTCGAGAAACGCCTTTACCCAAGTGGCATAACGTCAATATTGGCTCGGTAGAACTCTTAGTCAAACCCCTTCTCACCCCAGGAGTGAGAAGGTGGGAGCATCACCCGAGGTTCTAAGGTTCGATGGCCTTAGGGCAGGCAAGAAGGGTTGTCGAGAAACACTCTTCCTCCAAAACAGGGCATCATCCTAGACCGATCGGCGTGGAAGTCCTCTATGCACTTAGCGCTAGAGCGACAAGAAATCTAGAAAGGCATAAGGAGAAAGCAGAGGCACAATGACTGGTGAGTGGTTGGGTATGGCACCCCGGTCGGTCATCATAACGTCAAGAATGATCGTCGAGCGTTGTTAGTAGCGGTCAAAGGCAGAAATAGAAAGTACGGGGGAGGATTGCGTGAGGACCGAATAAGTTAGCAACTAAATACATACATAGCAGTAAGAAGAAAGAAGGTGCTAAATATATGCAGTAAAGAGTTCTTATGTTTAAAAGTTTATACAAGAAAAAGAAAAGCCAAGGCTGTAGATGATCAGGGACGAACGACCTTGCCGTCCACCACCTCAAACTCTATGGATAGCTGGGAGCGGTCGACCTCTGGGAAAGCATACTTGAGTTGCTCGAGGGCAAAGTCAAAACCCTCAGCGAAAGTATCAGCCGCCTCTTCCCAGAGCTTGGCCTTCTCAGCCTCGATCCCAGCCTTGTCGGTCTCGAGCACGACCTTCTCGGTGGTCAGGGTGGCGATGGCAGACTCGGCTTCTTTGAGCCTCTGATCGCTCGCAGTAAGAGCCTCCGCCATATTCGCGTTCTGTTGGCGCATGAAGGCGTTCTCAGCCTCAAGTTGGAGGGCCTTACCGGTGGTCTCCAACAGTTCGAAGTCAAGGGCGGCGACAGCATCCCCCATCAGCATCTGAGTTTTGATAGTCTCTTGGACTTGCTGGGCGCGCCCTAGTTTGGCTTCCTCCAACATGTCTTTCAGCATGCCGTTGGTATTCTGCAAAGCCTCATAGTTGCTTTGAAGCGACTCCTGTTGACTGAGCAGTTCTTTCATCTCACCCTCCAGTTTTTTGAGGCGGCGATGCTGTGTGGAGAATTCCAGAGAGAGCACCATCTGACGAGCCAACTGGAGGTCCACCTCGCTGGCGCTCCACTTAACTAGCTCGTGATTTTGGAGCAGTTGTTTGGTCAGTCAGATAACCCTGGTAAGCCCCTCAGAGTTGGAGCCCGTTGCTTGGAAGGAACTCTGGCCACCACCCTCGGTTGTGGTGGCAGAGTCTTGAGGGCACGGTGATGGTAGGGGGCGAAGAGTTCCCTCCGAGCGAGCGACCCCGCTCCCAGCTGCTTGAGTCGGTGGGGGTGACTTTGCTGGGGGCGGGGGAGGGAAGGGGGGCTGGTGAAGGAGGGCGCTCAGGGGAAGCCTATGCTTGAGGGATCGGATTAGCATCTCCCTCAAGGCCCTCGACTCCCCTCTTTCTTCGTTGGACCAGGGGGGACCCAGAGCTCTCCTCTTCTACAGATATAACGGTGGTGGGAGCCTTCACCAACCGTTTTCTCTTCTTATCACCCTTGGTCTCGCGCCCTTCAGCTGGCGCGACCGAGATGGGGGAGGCAGGAATGGGCTCGGCGATTGCCTCCACTTCAGAAGGCGCCTCAGCGGCTCGTCGACTCCTGGCTAGAGCAAGCAATCTCTGTCGTCTTTCCTTATCAGAAGTCATATCTGCATCAATCTAACTTGGCAAAGGGTTAGCATGCAAAGGCTCAAGAAAGCATATCAAGCGCAGAAAGATAGTCAGCGAATGCATGTATAAAGGGTATGTTGGACAAGCGCGAGGTCGCATGCCCAAAGAGGTGGCAGGTAAAAGGGATGGAAAGAAGACAAACCAATGTATTTTTCGAGCTTTTCAGCGTCGAACTTGTGCTTAATGAGGGTGGAAGAGCCAAACTTGGCGCCCAAGCTCGAGAGGAGGCCGCACAGCTCGCGCTCGTATGAGGCCATGACCTCCAACCCTCGGGGTTTCCTAAACTCCACTTTAGGGACCCAGTAGAGGGGGAAGCCCTCGAGAAAGGCAGGGTTGTGCTCGTTGGAGGTGATCATGTAGAATCTGCCCTTCCAATCCTTGAAGGACTGCTGGTACAAACCCAAGATCACCTTCCCTGTCACGCCATTCAAGCTGACCCACGACCTATCACCCGGGTTCTTGGCCTCAAAGAAGTAGAGGAAGACGTCGGTTGATGGAGGGTGCCCAAAATGTTTGCATAAGATTTCAAACGCCCGGATGAAGCCCCAAGCGTTCGGATGGAGTTGGCAAGGAGCGACGTTCAACTCAATGAGGAGTTCCTTCTCGAAGAAGGTGAAGGGAAGGCGGAGGCACAGCCTCTTGAAGATGGCTGAGTAGATGAAGGTGAAAGGCACCCCGTTGGTGGCCCTATCATCCACACATATTGGCATGCCTCGGGGGGGGGGGGATGCGCACACCCAAGTTTCAGTCATCCTCCCTGTTGATAGCGCATGAAGGCTCATCCGCAACGCCCTTCAGCAAGGTAGCGAGATGATCGGCGGGAAGCTGGTTAGATGTTTCGGCAAGCAAGTGGAGGGGAGCCCACTGGTACGCCTGCGCGTAGCCTTGTGGAGGAAGCGTCGCCCTGGGTGGCGTACTCGCTGAGGGAGTTGCACTCGTCGAGGGCGATGAAGGTGCACTGGCGGAAGGCTGTGCACCAGAAGATGAGGCAAGGCGCGCGGTGGTTTTTGTGCGAGCCATTGTCAGTAGCTACAATGGAGAAAGAAAGAAAAAGGTGAGGAATCAATGAAAAACCAGAAAAGACGAAGGGAGCAAAATCCTATGGTTCGAAGGGGGTAGAGGAATGAAAACGACGAAGAGGAAGAAAAAGCGAAACACAGGAAAACCAAAAGAGGTCTTGGTACAGTGCAGAAAAGGAAAAAACGACCCATGATGTATGCACAATGCAGTTTTTGAGCAATGCAATCGGTAGAAGGTTTTCAAATATGCCATAGATGAAGAAAGGGAGTACCTTTTTGTGATCGCGAACGGTTTCTGGTAGCCTGGGAATGGAGAAGATGAATCGCAGAAGGAGGGTTGGAGAGTTGCAGAGAAACGTGTTGGGGAAGATAATGGAACAGTAGAGGCGCGTAAGTTTTTGAATAAGGGAACTGCAAACGACGTTTCACGCTAGCCATTGATGCGCACACGTGTCGCAATATTAGGGAAGGAAAGCGTAGCGTCACTTAAAGCACAACACGTGATGTGGCACGTGACGTGGAGTCACTTGCCACGTGGCCACCGAGAACGAGCATTTAGTCTCTTCGCTGAGAACGAGTACGCAGCTCGAGACTGGAGGGCTTGTGATCCAGTCGGTCATCGGTTTAGGGTGACGTCAGCGACTGATGGCCACGTGGGCCGTTCTTAGTGGGACATGTTGGCCAGCGAAGCTGATGTGTCTTGAAGGGGGTGATTAGGCGGAGATCGGTGATCAGAGGGGAAGCGCGATCATTGTCTAGATGAGCCACGAGGCTGATCGGTCGTCGTGTCGCACGCAGTTAAGCTGGGAACGAGAAGGGATTCCCGGTGAGAGCGTTGCATGCGAGCCTTGTGTGGCAGAGTATCAGAGATCAGAGAGGTTATGCGCTTTGCGGTACCATGCATGAGAGTGGACTAAGGGAGCTAGCAGTCGGTCGGTGATTGAGGCTCTCTTAGCCCATAACGTGCATGGGACAAAACAGAGGTGATCGTTCACGCGATAGGTGATGCCTGGTATGCGCGCTTGTCCAAGTTGCACCTGGTACTCACGCTGAGGCTGCACGAGACACCCAATGAAAGAAACACGCTAAGTTACTTCGTACACGAATAACTTGGGCGCGCGGCAGGCTATATAAAGGCATTCCACGCTCATTGCGAGGGTACGCTTTCATTCTGGCAAGTGACTAGTTTTTACTCAGAGAGAGAAAGGGAGAATCACAGAGTGCACGAGTCTCACTGAGATTCTTAGTATACAGTTCTTTGGTGGTCTTGTTTGACTGACTTGAGCGTCGAAGTGCAATCGGCCGCTAGAGGCGCTGTTTGTGGTGTTTTCGCAGGTTCGCTCGGAGCTGGTTGGAACGTGCTTGTGGTAGACGGAGTTTGACGTGGCGAGACCTTCAACGATCAAGTCACCTGCAAGATCACAAACATATTACGGCTTCTAATCCCAACTAAGCTACTACTTCTACAAACACCAGCTGAGGGGCTGCTACTGTGGTTAGAGAAATGCACTCTTCCTTTTACAACATAACCAACCATAGCAGCATAAATCACACTGGATCAATCTTGGAGATTCCTTGCCACTGCTGCCAACAACTTCCAAGGAAAATCTTGATGAGTTAATTCCAATGTCATGTTTCACCAAAATTACATAGGCCTTTGGTGGTTTTCTTCTTTGACCAGACCATGGATGAAGATTCTGTCAGTATAAACTATTACTAGTGACTTGATTCACCTCATGGAATTACAACAGAGACCGTAGAACTTTGTTTGAAATGTTTATACATGAACTTTTAGAACTTTTTTCTTTCATGGAGCGATTAAACAGAGATTGAAGCTTACATATATTTTGTGATACTGAATTCAACTAATTTTAAGTAACTGCCAAACTTAATGTGATAAATATTTTGTCATCCACACCTCGCTAGATTTGCCCTTGTCATTTATAAATTTAATTTTACATTAAATTAGTAATTTTTTATATAAAAATAAATTATCTTTGATTTCAATTAGTTATTTTTACCAACATATAAATTGGTAACCATATATAAAAATTAATCTCTAACAACTTACTTATTGTTTTATTATATCTTCAATAATATCAATTTTAACAAATATACAAAAAAAGTATAATTGTTTTTGTTTCTGCTGGCTGAGCTAAGAGGTCCTTGTGCGTCTCAACGATCCACGTCTCGAAGAGCAAAAGGGCACCCTTGCGGCCGTTTGCACTCCGACGCTCAAGTCAATATGGTTGGAAATACCGTCGCGGAACACCACAAGCTCAGTGTTCTTGGCAGCAGGTAACTGAAAGTAACCATTTCCTAACAGAATTCTCTCTCACTTTCAGAGCTTGCCCAAATGCCTAAGTCTCTGGAAAGGTGTGTCCAAAAAACATGTGATGTAATGAACGTCTCGTGTAAAACGTACCTCACCTAGCCTTTCAGAAAGGCTTATATACCTTTGCTAAGTGTTTTTGCCACGTGTCTTCTTCTGTCCTAAGCATTACTGCAAGCGCGCCTTCCCGACACCGATATCCAAGCTTGGGGAAATTCCAATGTGCAAGGCTGCCCTCTTGAAGTGCATCTGGCGTGGGATGATCCCTCAGGCGACGAATCATACGCCCAATATCAGAGGGGTCATCCATGTTGAGCGTACTCTGCCCCTTCACGTGTCGTGCATGACGATTGCCCCTGGAACGAGACTTTGGCGAGTCGTATCGGTCCCAGTGGCTCTCTAACAGTGGGGCGTACTGCCGCTTCCCTATACCTCATGCACGGATCCTCGTGATCTGGACCTCTCCGTACTGATAGTTGATGTGTGGCTTTCAAGCCACCCTTTTCTGACTCGTGATCCAAGGCCTCCTCGCCCAGATACCATGTGATGGATATCCAATAGGAGAGGATTTTATTGATGAAGGAAGCGGATTTTCACCTACACATTTGAAGTTCTTCCTTCTAGTCTTCTCACAAATTAAAAGAAGTCAAAGAGAAGATCAAGCCTAAAAATAAAGAAGTCTACAAACTCTCAAATAAAAGGCTTCTTTTTTAATATCTCTCTTTAGTAGAAAATATATAGAATAGTCTTTAGGAAGGTGCTTAGAGGGAAACATAAGAAACCTCTTTTGTAAAAGCATCCTTAGTTTGTAGTTTAGAAATAGTAGTAGCTTAGGGGGGTGTGAACTTAGTAAGGGAAGCTAGGGGGAGTGTAGATATGAGTTAGGAGGTGCCAAACTAGGAAGGAAAGTCACACTTCCTTCATGCACTAGTTGGCGCCGAATTTGAATGTCATTTAGGGGCACATTTGCATTTGATTAGCTTTACATTTCAGCACCTTATAGGCTATAAATAAGGGTGCTTGGCTTGTAGAAAGGAGATTTGGAAATTGTAGTAAGAAAACTCTACTCAAATTGAGAGAGAAATTGGAAGAGCTTTGGTGCCTTCATCAAGTCTTATCTTGGGTGTCTATGGTGAACCTCAAGTGGCGGCAACTCACTAATCTTGGAGTATCCACACTCTAAGTGGCGTGATCACTCACCTCTCCTTCCATCTCCATAAGTTTTCTATTCTCAAGCTTTGTTTCTTCTTCATGAATCATGTTCTAGTTTTACTTGTTCATCAAATTTTGTTCGGTACCTTTTTGTAATTTGCAATTCTGTTCGGTGCATAGGTTATATCTTTCAATTCTGTTCGGTTTTCAATTGTTGTTCTTCAATTCTTGTTGATTGATTCAATTTGACAATACATGGACTTCCATGTGAGCTTTGGTTCGGTGCAAAGTCTTGATGAGTTCTTGAATTAGAACATTGATCCAATTCTAATTAAAGTGCCAATTCATGACCAACTCAAGTTGTTCCTAAGAATGTCAAAGAATCATGTATTCTTGCTATTGCAGTCACATCATGTGGTATCTAGAGTTTAGGTTTTGTGTTGCTTAATTTTTGAGTTGTGCTGCACTTTATTTTCAAGAGCTCTTTAATTCAAGTTGTTTACCATTCTGTTTTTAGGCTGTATTTTTCCTTGCTATTTTTCTTTTGTTACTCCAAGTGTTTGTGAAAAGGATTATGGCACTCATTATTCATATGAGTTTGGCTGTTTTTTGGAAAGGCATTCTCCTTCCTTAAGTTGACCTTAAGCTTCCTTTCACTTGTTGTTATATATTGTGATATGTCTTTTAATTTTGTAATCATGTCAAGTTTTGTCGAAGTCATGTTATTCCATAATTGTCATTACTTCTTGTAGTACTTTTATTGCTTTGATTGTTTCTTGCTTTGGTTTACTCTCTGTTTTTGAGTTTATTGCTTGATCCTTTGTGCATTTTCATTTTTAGATTTGAGTTCATGCTTGTATTTTCATTCTATACAAGTTCCTTTACACAATTTCCATTATGTCTTTGCTAGTTCATCATACTGTTTTTCATTCCTAAATAGGATACTCTGTTTTCTTACAAACGTGCTACTGTTTTCAATTTACTGCAATTAATTGACTCACTGGAAATTTGTGAAAATTTGGATTTACATTCTTCAAAGTGTTACAAAAGCATAGCAAAAAGAAGTACTCAAAAATTCCAAGTACACAAAAAATGATAAATAAATACGAAAAGTGTACAATACTGCCGAAAAGAATACGGTAATTGGGCAGCAATTTTGAAAAATTTATTTCTCTCAATTGGCTTACTGTTTTTACCTCATTCCAGTGCCATTATTGAGTTGAGACATTGAAGTTTCTGTGGTTAATTTTTCACATTCCAGTTCGCTTTCAATCAGTACAGTTAAATCTGTAAACATATCACAGTTTGCATAAAAAAAAAAATATATATATATATTTTCCAGTAGCTTGTTTTTGTTTCTTAAATCTACTCTAGTTCTTTTCTCTAGGACTCTTTTGGTGTGCCTTCTTTCTTCATTGAGTTCTTTATTTTCTTGCTTGTCTTTCATTCATTAATCTTTGAGTTTGTCTTTCATATAGTATTCCTTTTGCAATTACCTATCTTTGCTTATACCTTTGCTTGTTTGTCATTCTTTCTTCTTTGGTTTTGTGGTGAAGTACTTTCAAGATTCTGTGCTCTTGCTTTGGCATTTTTCACTTGAGGATTACTAAGACCTTAAGATAAGCTTGGTGCAGAGAGCATTCTTTCTTTGAGAGTGAATTTCAGTGACCACTTCACTGCGGTTTTGGTTCCACTTTCTTTTAGCTGACTGTGTTTCCTAACATTTGTTTGCTGTTTTGTGTTTGCTGTTTTCTTTGATAAAATGGCTCCATATTCTAGTGAGGAATCTTGCAAGCAGCATTCACCTTCTAAAGCTTCTCTTCGTGGTGAATTGCTGGAAGCTCAACGCCATATTAGAAGATTGGAGGAAAGGTTGCAAAAACTAGACATGCAACAAGCTGGACCGTCTAATGCTCACAATGCAGTACACCGTTCACATAGACATTCATCTAGGGGTTCATCCAATGCTTATGGCCGTGAAGATGGGCGAAGAAGAAGGGAGCCAACACATTCCTTTCATGGCTATGATCCTAGAGGAAGAGACCACCGTGACAATGGCTATTACCGAGAGGCTAAAGCTAGACTTCCCTTGGTCAAGCTTCCAAGCTTCAATGGAGATAGTGATCCTAACATCTATCTAGATTGGGAGGCCAAGTGTGAGCAGATTTTTGATCTACATGGGGTCCAAGATGAGCATAAGTATAAGTTAGCTACTTTAGAATTTTGTGATTATGCCATGTGATCCTGCCTGTTGACCAAAGCGCTGGAGCTTGCCTCGTCAAACTTGGATCGACGTGTGCAACGCTTCAACCTCCGTCCTCCGCCAAGATCCACCTCAAGAACCTGCAAAAGAACAGAGCGGCGCCGCTGCGGCCGATCGCACTTCAACGCCCAAGTCAGTGACCGAACCACCAAATACTAGGAATAACACTCAAGAACTCTCAAGGAGCCATGCAATGTTCTCTCTCACAGTATGCTCAAGAACTCGCAAGCGTAAAGAATACAATCTGAACACGCGTACCTCAAAAGTTCGTTGGGGAACCCTTAAATACCTGGTCACTTTCTCTCTCCTGGCAGTTACAGACCTGGACACGTGGCTCGCATCCAGCTGTACACGTGCCATCATCTGGAGCCTCCTCGACTTGGGCGCTGCTTCTGACTCTCCTTTGGCTAAGTTATTTATGCATGATACTGCTCAGTTCATAGCTAACTTGGAGCGCGATCTCTACTGTAATTGGCGAGTTAGGGTGCCTTCGTACACCTTCCCTGTGGTCTCGCCGGCCGCCTTCATAATCTGCACCACCTTCATCTTCGGCGATGTGCTTGCTCCGGCGATCTCTAATTACTTGGTCGCCTGAGTTTACATCTGGCGACTTCATCTTTAACCCGGTGACCGCCGGTTCTGATATGCTGAAGATCGGAGCACGCCCACTTAGTAACTGGCGATTTCACGAGCCCCTCGACCTCCTTCCCTTCTGCCAAACCTGGCGTCTCGTCAACGCCTATACTGTAGCTTGGTGCCACGTCATTACCTCCGACTACCAGGGCGGTACACAAGCCCCCCAGTCTTAAGCGAAGACTTGTCCAGCGAAAAGACTAAAGGAGTCACGTCAATACCGATCTACGTGGCGCTGGCGCAGAATTTCAAGCGGTTGTACTTTCTGCTTTTCTGACGCTCCACCAAACACTCCTCCCATCACTCGACACGTGGCTTCATCAACGGTTACCTTCAATTGTCGTTTGCGCTTCCAAACCCATTTCGAAAAACCCTTTAAACCCATTTCCTTTCACTGTTCCATCACTTTCTTCGTATTCTCAGACGCTCCAACTCTCTTCTGCAAAAGCTCTCAACGTTCTTCAACCTCCTGAATCACCAACATCCTTCATTACTCTTCCGATCATAAAAAGGTACTTCCTTTCCTTCTCCTGCTGGTTTTTCCTGCATTTTAACCGATTCACATCATCCTTTAACTGTCTGGTGCATACGTTGTGGGTTGTTTTTTTCTATTTTCCCTTCTTCGTAACTTAGGGCTTTGTCTTCGTTGCAACGAACCTTCGTTCGTTCATTTTCCACCCTTCTCTTGTGATCGAGTCAGCCTCTGCAAACCCTGATCACCTTTTCTTTTCTTCTTCCTTTGCAGCTTCCACGATGACTCGCTCAAAGATCACCCCAAATCCTCCTCCTTCGTCGCGAAACCCTTCTTCTCAAGCACACAACCCACCGCGAGCACGCGGTGCTCTGTCTTCTCAGGCTGAGAGGCCTGCACCCTCCCGCCCCAACCTGGCCCAGGCTACTCCGCCTGTCACCGGAGGAGCCTCCGTCCCTCCACCAGACTTCAAAAAACTGTACCCATGGGCTACGCCGACTTTGTTGAGGGAAACATCTTCTGTAAACTCTGCTGGGGCAGTTCTGCGATTGACGAAGGGGGATGAGCCTCACCAATCATTCCACAAGGAGCACGACGAAAAGATGACGGTGCTACCTTGCCCTCCCGACATGCCGGTGTGCGTTGACGATAAGGGGAACACCGGCTGGTTGTTCTGCCTCATATACACCACCCTGTTTAAGAAGGTGAAACTTAGGTTTCCCTTCACTCGTTTTGAAAGGGAGCTTCTCACCGAGCTCGACATCGCCGCCGCCCAGCTCCATCCCAACAGCTGGGCGTTCGTACGGGCTTTCCAAATAATGTGCGACCACTTGGGGCTGCCAGTGTCAGTGGACGTTTTCTTATTTCTTTTTGAAGCCAAGCACCCAAGAGATCGCCTGTGGGTAAGCTTGAACGGGATTGCTGGGAGGTCGATCCTCTCTATCTTCCAGCAATCCTACAAAGACTGGAAGGGCAAATTCGTCCAGGTGCGCCCCAATGACAAGGACGCTTCTCTGCTCGACGGTTTCCCCTTGTATTGGGTAAACAAGGGGAACAAAGAGTCCAAAAGCAGCTTCAGGAGGCCAAGAAGTCCTGATAGCATGGGCGCTTTGGACAAAGACCTCTGCTTCTTCTGGAAGAGTCTGGCAGACGCCAACATCACCTTCCTCACCACCACACTCATCTGCTTCGAGTTCTTCGAGGACCAACTCGAAATTCGCATAGGTTAGAACGTCTAAGTCTTTATTCTAACATTACCTCTGTTAACTGTTTCTGGGCGTCTTGTGCGTTGTGCGCAAGACTTTGGTTTTATTTTCTGCACCATATATCTTGTACCGCCCTGGTGGTCGGGTATGATGACGTGGCATCCTGCTACAGTGTAGGCGTGTTGACAAGGCGCCAGGTTGGCAGATAGGAAGGAAGTCGGGAGGCACGTGTAGTCGCCAGTTGTTAAGTTGGCGTGTTCCGATTTCCAGCTTACCAGAATCGGCGATCGCCAGGTCAAAGATCAAGTCGCCAGATGTAGATCCAGGCGACCTAGTCATTGGAGATCGCCAGAGCGAGCATATCGCCGAAGATGAAGGGGAAGCAGATTATGAAGGCGGCCGGCGAGACCACAGGGAAGGTGTATGAAGGCCCTAACTCGCCAGTTCCAGTAGAGATCGCACTCCTAAGTTAGCCATGCACTGGGCAGTACCATGCATAAGTAACTTAGCCAAAATGAGAGTAGAAGCAACGCCAAGTCAGGGAGCCCCCAGATGATGGCACGTGTACAGTAGGATGCGAGCCACGTGTCAAAGTCTGTAACTGCCAGGGGAGAGAAAGCCACCAGGTATATAAGAGTTCTTAACAAACTTTCTGAGGTACGCACGTTCAGTTCATACACTTTACGCTTGCGAGTGATAGAGCTGGTTGTGAGAGAGGATTTGCACGGTTCTAGTTCTCTTAGTTTTTGGTGATACCGTCACTGACTTGAGCGTCAAAGTGCGATCGGCCGCAGCGGCGCCGTATCGTTTCTTTGCAGGTTCTTGAAGTAGATCCCGGAGAGGAACGAAGGTGAGAAGCGGTGCGCACGTCGATCCTTTGACGAGGCATTCTCCAGCGTTCCGGTCAACAGGCAGGATCATCAGGCGCCCACCGTGGGACCGTGTAAAACTTGCTCCCATCCACAGCGTGGGTTCTTGGAGGTTTACGAGGTTTTCCACGTGGTTGTGTTCTGGTGCAACCGTCGTTCGCAGTTTCTTTGAATTTCGTTCGGTGAGTTTGCGTTTTGTACCGTTTGTTTGGTTTTCGATCGGTGGAGTGAGGTCTTTTGTTGCTTGCGCGCAATCTGTTTGGTGGAAGTTCGAGTTCTTTCGCTTGTTTGGTTGTCCGCGGGGAAACGGTGGTTTTTGGTGAAGTTGTGGTTTTCTTCGAAGGTTTGCGGTGTTCTTGAGTTCTTGCGCAGTTCTTGAGTTTTCTCCGATTGATCGCTGATTCGATCGTGGTTGAAGTGTTGTTCGCTGCATTCCTGTGGTTCGCTGAAGTTAATGAGAAAAATGAGAAGCAATCGTTCCAGTCCCGTGGCGCCTGTCGCTGCTGAAGGCGACGCCGCCATGACCATGGCGCAGATGGCAGAAATGATGCGTTGGTTGCAGGCAACTGTGGAAGCCTCGCGCGTAGAGCAGGCGAGGATACATGAGGACCTGGTCGCCTCTCGCGCCAGGAACGAGGAGCTCAGCAAGGTAACTGAGGAGCTGCGTCGAGCTCTTCAGGAGCAGCAAGGACGTTCTTCTGCTGAAGAGGTGGCGCCGTCGACGCCACCTCGTGTTTTCCCAATGCCTTTTGTTCAGGCGATTACCGACACGCCTATTCCCACGAGCGTGGTTCCGGTTAAGGCTGTCTTTACCGGCGTGGAGGATCGAGAGGCTCATCTGACCACGTTCCACACGCAGATGATGTTGTCGGGAGGGTCAGACGCCGTCTACTGCAAGATGTTCGTGAGTACGCTCCAGGGAACGGCGATGGAGTGGTTTGTGAGCCTGCCTAACGGCCACATAACCAATTTTCAACAGTTCTCGAAAATCTTTGTCGAGCAGTACATTGTGAATAAGGCACCGCCCAGGGTGTCCTATGATCTGTTTGATATAAGACAGTACCATGGGGAGTCCCTCAGAGACTACCTCAATCGCTTCAGTGCGCAGATGGTCAGATCGCCGGCCAAGGATGAAGAAATGCTGGTCTATGCCTTCAAGAAGGGCGTGCAGCCAGGGCCGTTCTGCGAGGCCTTGATCAGGGCTCATCCAGCGACGTTTGCTGAAGTCAGGCGACTTGCGGTGGCCTACATCGCCGACGAGAGTGAAGTCGCCGAGAAGAGAGGCAGCGTGGCTCCCGCCAGGCCACGCGCCCAGTCCAGGATCCAGCCGCAGAGGGTGCTGGAAACGGCGGCGGCGGCCAGAAAAGACCAGAGGACTCGCCATCCTTACGACAGGAGAAACAAGGGAAGAAGCCAAGCGCGCCAACAAACAGCACGCCAGCAACCAGCACGCCGGGAGTACAATCGCCCGCCTAAGCACAAATTTGTCATGGGACTAGCGGACCTGATCGCTATCCCTAACATATCTGCTAGGATGAAAGCGCCTGAGAAGGTGGGCGACAAGGTGCTGGGGTCAAAGCCAGACGCCTGGTGTGAGTTCCACCAGTGTTTTGGCCACACTTTGGACTCGTGTTTGTCTTTAGGATACCAGCTCGACGATCTGGTTAAGAGCGGGTTCTTAAATGACTATCTGCTGGACAGGAGGACGGGGGGAGCGTCGAGTTCCCAGCCAGCAGGTGGGGAAGCCCAGCAACACGAGATGCCTATCCATGGGGAGATCCACACCATTGCAGGGGGTTTCTCAGGTGGTGGATGCACCGCATCGCAGAGGAAAAAGTATGCGCGATCGGTGATGGCAGTGGACATGTTTGAAGATCACTCGCCGGAAGTGGACATTACGTTTCACAAAGCAGGATCTTCGGGACGTTGTGCCTCATGACAACGATCCCATAGTTATTTCGTTGGTTACGGCGGGAAGGAAGGTCCACCGAGTTCTGGTGGACCAAGGAAGCTCGGCAGACGTGATGTTCTGGCCGACTTTCACGCAGCTGGAGTTGCCCCTTGACCAGCTAAGGCCCTATGGAGGGTGCTTATATGGGTTCGCTGGCGACCAAGTGGAGGTCAGGGGGTACATTGAGCTGAGAACCACGTTTACAGATGAGGCTGGATCGAGGATGGAGAAAATCAAGTACCTCATAGTAAACGCTCCTTCAGCATATAACATCCTGTTGGGAAGGCCCACTCTTAACAGGATAGGCGCCATTCCGTCGACTCGGCACATGAAGGTAAAGTTGTCGTCCATGGAAGGGGTGGTGATCACGATCAAGTCTGATCAGAAAGAGGCGAAAAGGTGCTATGAGAATAGCCTGAAAAACAAAAAGATCAGTGAGTTATGTAACAACCACCCCACCTCCCGGTGTGAAGCCCAGACCGCCGGTAACAGAGGAGGCCGCCGGAAGGGATGTAGAGATGGTAGACGCTGAGCTAGGGGAGAGGAATGCTGGCCTGGAGGAGGAAGAGGCACGGAATCGCCCCGAGGAAGCAAGGGAACAGGGAATCGCCAGGGCGGTGATCGCCAGAGAATCCAGGCCCAAACCTGTCGAGCAGTGGCTCGAAAAGGAGATCGGAGGGAAAATCTTCAAGCTCGGAAGATCTCTGGAGGTCGATCTCCAGGACCAGATCGCCAAGGTGATTGAGCGGCATCTGGACGCGTTTGCTTGGTCCGCTTCGGACATGCCCGGGATCGATCCCGACTTCTTGTGCCATCATCTGGCGATGGACAACATGGTGAGACCGGTGCGACAAAGGAGAAGAAAACTCAATGAGGAGAGGAGGCAGGCGATCAAGGACGAAACACAGAAACTCCTCGCTGCAGGCCACATCAGGGAAGTCCAGTACCCTGAATGGTTGGCAAATGTCGTACTGGTGAAGAAGAGTAACGGGAAATGGCGCATGTGCGTCGATTTCACCGATCTGAACAAAGCTTGCCCAAAGGATTCGTATCCTTTACCAAGCATTGATGCCCTGGTTGATAGTGCTGCAGGGTGCAAGCTGCTGAGTTTCTTGGATGCCTTCTCGGGCTATAATCAGATCAAGATGCATCCCATGGATGAAGAAAAAACAGCCGTCATGACGGAGAGGTCGTGCTACTGCTATAAGGTGATGCCGTTTGGGCTGAAGAACGCGGGGGCCACGTACCAGAGGTTGATGGATCGAGTACTTGCACCGATGCTGGGAAGGAACGTGCAAGCCTACGTCGATGACATGGTCGTGACCTCGCAGGAGAAGAGCAAGCACGTTGCGGACTTGGAAGAATTGTTCACGACGATCGCCAAGTTCAAGTTAAAGCTCAACCCAGAGAAATGCATTTTCGGCGTGGAGGCTGGAAAGTTTTTGGGTTTTCTCTTGACTGAAAGGGGGATAGAAGCTAACCCAGACAAGTGTGCTGCCATCTTGGCGATGAGAAGCCCGGCTACGGTGAAAGAAGTCTAGCAGCTAACAGGTCGGATGGCAGCCCTATCTCGCTTCGTGTCAGCTAGCGGAGAAAAGGGGCATCCCTATTTTCAATGTCTGCGGCGCAATAACAAGTTCGTTTGGACGAAAGAGTGCAAGGAGGCTTTCGTCAAACTAAAAGAGTATCTGGCGAGCCCGCCGGTTCTGTGCAAACCGCTGGCGGGAACCCCTCTCAGGTTGTATTTCGCTGTGACTGAGAGGGCGGTGAGTGCGGTGCTCGCCCAGGATCAAGATCAGGCTCAGAAGCCTATTTATTTTGTGAGCAAGGTGTTGCAGGGCCCAGAAACGAGATATCAGGCCCTGGAGAAGGCTGCGCTGGCTGTGGTGTTTTCGGCGAGGAGGTTGCGCCACTACTTCCACAGTTTCACAATACTGGTGATGACTGACCTGCCCATCCAGAAAGTCTTGAAGAAACCCGACGTTGCGGGAAGCATGGTGACGTCGGCAGTGGAGTTGTCAGAGTTTGATATTAAATATGAGCCGCGAGGCCCGATCAAGGGGCAAGTCTTTGCAGATTTCGTGGTCGAGCTCTCATCAGAGGCGGCGCGGGTTGAAGGAGACGATTTCCGTTGGGTACTTTCGGTGGACGGATCGTCGAACCAGCAGGGCAGCGGTGCTGGAGTCATATTGGAAGGACCCAACGGGGTGCTGATTGAACAATCTTTGAGGTTTGCCTTTAAAGCCAGCAACAATCAAGCAGAGTATGAGGCGCTGATCGCCGGGATTTTGCTGGCCAAGGAGATGGGAGCTAGGGCGCTGATGGCTAAGAGTGACTCGCTGCTAGTCACGGGGCAAGTAACAGGCGAGTTCCAGGTTAAAGATCCACAAATGGCGGCTTACTTGGCGTATGTGCAGGAATTGAAGAGTTCCTTTGCCTCCTTTGAAGTAGTACATGTGCCCAGAGAGAAGAATGCCCGAGCTGACTTGCTTGCTAAGCTCGCCAGCTCAGGCAAGGGGGGTAGTCAGAGGACGGTGATTCAAGAAACTCTGAAGACGCCGAGGGCATTTGTAGCAGATCACCTGGTCCTTCAGATAAGCAGGTCGACGGAGAGAGCAGCGAAAAGCCATAAGTCCTTGACGCAAGAAACTCTGAGATCGCCGAGAGTTAGAGCATGCCGAGGAGAGAAGGTGGACGTGATGCAGGTCTGCGCCGCCCATGAGCCAGACACTTGGATAACGCAATACAAACGGTGCCTGGCAGATGGCCTCCTCCCGTTGGATCCGACGGAAGCTAGGAAGGTAAAGAAAAATTCCAGCAAGTATACGTTGATTGATGGCGATCTGTACAGGTTTGGGTTCACTCACCCGCTCCTAGAATGTATACACGGCGAGAAGTGCACGAGAATTATGGCAGAGCTCCACGAAGGTATATGCGGAAGCCACGTCGGGGGTCGAGCTCTGGCCGCGAGGACTCTCCGTGCAGGCTACTACTGGCCATCCATGAGAGAAGATTGCAAGAAATATGCCCAACGCTGTAAACAATGCCAGCAGCACGCCGATTGGCATAAGGCACCTCCCGAGGAGTTGAAGTCAATCTATAGCCCTTGGCCGTTTCATACTTGGGGAATCGACATCCTGGGACCTTTCCCGCTGGCGATCAGGCAAATGAAGTACTTGGTGGTGGCGATTGAGTATTTCACCAAGTGGATTGAAGCAGAACCAGTGGCCCAGATCACCGCACAAAAAGATCGAAGGTTTTGTATGGAAGAACATCGTGTGCCGGTTTGGAGTGCCTAAGCGCCTAGTGTCAGATAATGGGACGCAGTTTGCAAGCCACCTGTTGAAGAAGCTTTGCGAAGGGGTGGGAATTCAACAAGTGTTTGCATCCGTCGAGCACCCTCAGACGAATGGCCAGGTGGAATCAGCTAATCGGGTGTTGTTGAGAGGTTTGAAGAGAAGGCTTGAGAAAGCCAAGGGAAGTTGGGCTGAGGAGGTGCCCCGTATAGTCTGGGCGTACCACACCACCGAGCAGTCAGGAACCCATGAGACCCCGTTTAGCTTGGTCTATGGGTGTGATGCCATGATTCCAGTGGAGATCTAGGAGAGCTCGCCGAGATTCCAGAACTTCGTAGAGGAAGATTCGAATGAAGAGAGAAGGCTGAACCTGGATCTGCTGGATGAGGTCAGGGAAGAGGCGAGGTTGAAAGCTGAAGCTGTGAAGAGAAGGGTCGAACGAAGATACAACTCTAAGGTGATGCCAAGGCAGTTTAGAGAGGGCGATCTGGTGATGAGGAAGGCCCACCAGTACGAGATGGAGAATAAATTGTCACCCAAGTGGACTGGACCGTTCAGAATAACCGAGGCGCTCGGGAACGGGGCCTACCGCTTAGAGACGCTGGAAGGAGGGGCGATCCCTCGCACCTGGAACGCCACACACCTGAAGTTGTACTATAGTTAAGAGCTTTGTAAGTGAAGACAAACACAATGTTATATTACAATGTCTCTGTTAAAACAGTTTAAAGGGGGCACTCTTTTTTCCCTAAGGAGGGTTTTTAATGAGGCCACCCAATAAAAGAAGAGTTTTCGAAGTATAAGGTGTTTTCAGATTGCATGTGTGCTATTTTCAAAAGTGGTGAAGAAAGACCTTCTCATTTGTACATGATTTAAGGCAAGAAAAGATATATCGCGTGCTTTCTAAAAGGTTTTAAGTCCTCATCGTTTTTCGGCGATTGGAGGCACCAGTTAAGTTTTAAGTCCTTATCGTTTTTCGGCGATTGGAGGCACCAGTTAAGTTTTCAAAGTCCTCATCGTCTTTCGGCGATCGGAGGCACCAGATGAAAGACCTCAACGCTCTCGCGCGTCCTGAGGCAAGTAAAAGACCTCCTCGCCGTCGAGCGAGTGCAGGCGAGAAAGAGTAAAAAGTCCTCCATGTTTCTGGGGGCGAGAAGATGGAACCCCTGGGGCAATGTAACACTGAGGACTTTTCGCTGGTGCCTCTACATTGCCCCAGGGGTTACATCTCCTCTCCCCCAGAAACACTGAGGACTTTTCGCTGGTGCCTCTACATTGCCCCAGGGGTTACATCTCCTCTCCCCCAGAAACATTGAGGATTTTTCCCTGGTGCCTCTACATTGCCCCAAGGGTTACATCTCCTCTCCCCCAGAAACACTGAGGAGTTTTCACTGGTGCCTCTACATTGCCCCAGGGGTTTCTCGCCCCCAGAAGCACTGAGGACTTTTCACTCTTCCTCGCCTGCACTCGCTCGTCGGCGAGGAGGTCGTTATCTCGCCTCAGGACGCGCGAGGGCGTTGAGGTCTTTTAACTGGTGCCTCCGATCGCCGGAAGACGATGAGGACTTTAACTTTAACTGGTGCCTCCGATCGCCGAAAGACGATGAGGACTTTTTAGCAAGCATGCGATATATCTTTACTTGCCTTAAATCACATATAAGTGACAAGGTCTTTCTTCAAAACTTTCTGAAAACAACAAGCATGCAATCTAAAACAACTTTGAGCTTCGAAAGCTCTTCTTTTATTGGGTGGCCTCATTAAAAACCCTCCTTAGGGAAAAAAGAGTGCCCCCTTCAAACTGTTTTATCAGAGACATTGTAATATAACTTCGTGTTTGTCTTTACTTACAAAGTTTCTTAACTGTAATACAACTTGAGGTGCGTGGCGTTCCAAGTGCAAGGAATCGCCCCTCCTTCCAATGTCTCTAAGCGGTAGGCGCCGTTCCCGAGTGCCTCGGTTATTCTGAACGGTCCCGTCCACTTAGGCGACAGCTTATTCTCCATCTCGTGCTGATGGGCTTTCCTCATCACCAGGTGGCCTTCCTTGAACTGTCTCGGCATCACTCTCGAGTTATATCTTCGTTCAATCCTTCTCTTCACCGCCTCAGCTTTCAATCTCGCCTCTTCCCTGACCTCATCCAGTAGATCCAGGTTCAACCTTCTCTCTTCATTCGAGTCTTCCTCCACGAAGTTCTGGAATCTCGGCGAGCTCTCCTGGATCTCCACTGGAATCATTGCGTCGCACCCATAGACCAAGCTGAACGGGGTCTCATGGGTCCCTGACTGCTCGGTGGTGTGGTACGCCCAAACTATACGGGGTACCTCCTCAGCCCAGCTTCCCTTGGCTTTCTCTAGCCTTCTCTTCAACCCTCTCAGCAGCACCCGATTAGCTGACTCTACTTGACCATTCGTCTGAGGGTGCTCGACGGATGCAAACACTTGTTGAATTCCCACCCCTTCGCACAGCTTCTTCAACAGGTGACTTGCAAACTGAGTCCCATTGTCCGACACCAGGCGCTTGGGCACACCAAACCGACACACAATGTTCTTCCACACGAAACCTTCGATCTTGTGTGCGGTGATCTGGGCCACTGGTTCTGCTTCGATCCACTTGGTGAAATACTCAATCACCACCACCAAGTACTTCATCTGCCTGATCGCCAGCGGGAAAGGTCCCAGGATGTCGATTCCCCATAAATGAAACGGCCAAGGGCTGTAAATCGACTTCAACTCCTCGGGAGGCGCCTTGTGCCAATCGGCGTGTTGTTGGCATTGTTTGCAACACTGCGCATACCTCTTGCAATCCTCTCTCATCGTTGGCCAGTAATAACCTGCACGGAGAGTCCTTGCGGCCAGAGCTCGACCCCCGACGTGGCTTCCGCATATCCCTTCATGGAGCTCTGCCATAATCCTCGTGCATTTCTCGCCATGTACACATTCCAGGAGTGGGTGAGTGAAACCAAACCTGTACAACTCGCCATCGATCATTGTGTACTTGTTGGAATTTTTCTTTATCTTCCTAGCCTCTGTCGGATCCAGCGGGAGAAGGCCATCTGCCAGGCACCGCTTGTACTGTGTTATCCATGTGTCTGGCTCATGGGTAGCGCAGACCTGCGTCATGTTCACCTTCTCTCCTCGACATGCTCTAATTCTCGGTGATCTCAACGTTTCTTGCGTCAAAGACCTGTGACTTCTTGCCGCTTTTTCCGTCGACCTGCTTATCTGAAGAACCAGGTGATATGCTACAAATGCTCTCGGCGTCTTCAGAGTTTCTTGAATCACCGTCCTCTGTCTACCCCCCTTGCCTGAACTGGCGAGCTTAGCCAGCAAGTCAGCTTGGGCATTCTGCTCTCTGGGCACATGCACCATACTCCAGGTAAGCCACCATTTGTGGATCTTTAGCCTGGAACTCGCCTCTTACTTGCCCCGTGACTAGCAGCGAGTCACTCTTAGCCATCAACACCTTCGCTCCCATCTCTTTTGCCAGCAAGATCCCGGCGATCAGCGCCTCATATTTTGCTTGATTGTTGCTGGCTTTGAAGGCAAACCTCAAAGATTGTTCGATCAGCACGCCGTTGGGTCCCTCCAAGATGACTCCAGCACCGCTACCCTGCTGGTTCGACGATCCATCCACTGAAAGCACCCAACGGAAACCGTCCCCTTCAACTCGTGTCGCCTCAAATGAGAGCTCGACCACGAAATCTGCGAAGATTTGCCCCTTAATCGGGCCTCGGGGTTCATACTTAATGTCAAACTCTGACAACTCTACTGCCCACTTCACCATCCTTCCCGCGACGTCGGGCTTCTTCAAGACCTTCTGGATGGGCAGGTTAGTCATCACCAGTATTGTGAAGCTATGGAAATAGTGGCGCAACCTCCTCGCCGAAAACACCACAGCCAGCGCAGCCTTCTCCAGGGCCTGATATCTCGTTTCGATGCCCTGCAACACCTTACTAACAAAATAAATAGGCTTATGAGCCTGATCTTGGTCCTGGGCGAGCACCGCACTTACCGCCCTCTCAGTTACAGCAAAATACAACCTGAGAGGGGTTCCCACCAGCGGTTTGCACAGAACCGGCGGGCTCGCCAGATACTCCTTCAGCTTGACGAAGGCTTCCTCGCACTCCTTCGTCCAAGCAAACTTGTTATTGCGCCTTAAGCACTGGAAGTAGGGATGTCCCTTCTCTCCGCTAGCTGACACGAAGCGAGACAGGGCGGCCATCCGACCTGTTAGTTGTTGTACTTCCTTCACAGTGGCTGGGCTCCTCATCGCCAAGATGGCGGCACACTTATCCGGATTGGCCTCTATTCCTCTCTCGGTTAAGAGAAAACCCAAGAACTTCCCAGCCTCCACGCCAAAGACGCACTTCTCCGGATTCAGCTTCAACCTGAACTTGGCGATCGTCGTGAACAATTCCTCGAAGTCCGCAACGTGCTTGCTCTTCTCTGGCGAGGTCACGACCATGTCATCTACGTAAGCTTGCACATTCCTTCCCAACATCGGTGCAAGTACTCGATCCATCAACCTCTGGTACGTGGCCCCCGCATTCTTCAGCCCAAACGGCATCACCTTGTAGCAGTAGCACGATCTCTCGGTCATGAAGGCAGTCTTCTCTTCATCCATGGGATGCATCTTTATCTGGTTGTACCCCGAGAAGGCATCCAGAAAGCTCAGCAATTTACACCCTGCAGCACTGTCCACCAGGGCGTCTATGTTTGGCAAAGGATACGAATCCTTTGGGCAGGCCTTATTCAGCTCAGTAAAATCGACGCACATGCGCCATTTCCCATTACTCTTCTTCACCAGCACGACATTTGCCAGCCATTCAGGGTACTGGACTTCCCTGATGTGGCCTGCAGCGAGGAGTTTATGTGTTTCGTCCCTAATCGCCTGCCTCCTCTCCTCGTTGAACTTTCTTCTTCTTTGTCGCACTGGTCTCACCAAGTTGTCCATCGCCAGGAGAGAGAAAGCCACCAGGTATATAAGAACTCTTAACAGACTTTCTGAGGTACGCACGTTCAGTTCATACACTTTACGCTTACGAGTGATAGAGCTGATTGTGAGAGAGGATTTGCACGGTTCTTGTTCTTAGTATTTGGTGATACCGTCACTGACTTGAGCGTCGGAGTGCGATCGGCCGCAACGGCGCCGTATCGTTTCTTTGCAGGTTCTTGAAGTAGATCCCGGGGAGGAACGAAGGTGAGAAGCGGTGCGCACGTCGATCCTTTGACGAGGCATTCTCCAGCGTTCCGGTCAACAGGCAGGATCATCAGGCGCCCACCGTGGGGCCGTGTAAAACTTGCTCCCATCCACAGCGTGAGTTCGTGGAAGTTTTCGAGGTTTTTTGCGTGGTTGTGTGCTGGTGCAACCGTCGTTCGCAGTTTCTTTGAGTTTCGTTCGGTGAATCTGCGTTTTGAACCGTTCGTTTGGCTTTTCGATCGGTGGATTCGAGTTCTTTCGTTTGTTTGGTTGTTCGCGGGGAAACGGTGGTTTTTGGTGAAGTTGTGGTTTTCTTCGAAGGTTTTCGGTGTTCTTGAGTTCTTGCGCAGTTTCTTGAGTTTTCTCCGATTGATCGCTGATTCGATCGTGGTTGAAGTGTTGTTTGCTGTATTCCTGTGGTTCGCTGAAGTTAATGAGAAAAATGAGAAGCAATCGTTCCAGTCCCGTGGCGCCTGTCGCTGCTGAAGGCGACGCCGCCATGACCATGGCGCAGATGGCAGAAATGATGCGCTCGTTGCAGGCAACCGTGGAAGCCTCGCGCGTAGAGCAGGCAAGGATACATGAGGACCTGATCGCCTCTCGCGCCAGGAACGAGGAGCTCAGCAAGGTAACTGAGGAGCTGCATCGGGCTCTTCAGGAACAACAGGGACGTTCTTCTGCTGAAGAGGTGGCACCGTCGACGCCACCTCGTGTGTTCCCAATGCCTTTCGTTCAGGCGATTACCGACACGCCAATTCCCACGAGCGTGGTTCCGGTTAAAGCTGTTTTTACCGGCGTGGAGGATCCAGAGGCTCATCTGACCACGTTCCACACGCAGATGATGCTGTCGGGAGGGTCAGACGCCGTCTACTGCAAGATGTTCGTGAGTACGCTCCAGGGAACGGCGATGGAGTGGTTTGTGAGCCTGCCTAACGGCCACATAACCAATTTTCAACAGTTCTCGAAGATCTTCGTTGAACAGTACATCGTGAATAAGGCACCGCCCAGGGTGTCTTATGATCTGTTTGATATAAGGCAGTACCATGGGGAGTCCCTCAGAGACTACCTCAATCGCTTCGGAGCGCAGATGGTCAGATCGCCGGCCAAGGATGAAGAAATGTTGGTCTATGCCTTCAAGAAGGGCGTGCAGCCAGGGCCATTCTGCGAGGCCTTGATCAGGGCTCATCCAGCAACGTTTGCTGAAGTCAGGCGACTTGCGGTGGCCCACATCGCCGACGAGAGTGAAATCGCCGAGAAGAGAGGCAGCGTGGCTCCCGCCAGGCCACGCGCACAGACCAGGATCCAGCCACAGAGGGTGCTGGAAACGGCAGCGGCGACCAGAAAGGACCAAAGGACTCGCTATCCTTACGACAGGAGAAATAAGGGAAGAAGCCAAGCGCGCCAACAACCAGCGCGCCAACAACCAGCACGCCGGGAATACAATCGCCCGTCTAAGCACAAATTTGTCATGGGACTAGCGGACCTGATCGCTATCCCTAACATATCTGCTAGGTTGAAGGCGCCTGAGAAGGTGGGCGACAAGGTGCTGGGGTCAAAGCCGGACGCCTGGTGCGAGTTCCACCAGTGTTTTGGCCACAACCTGGACTCGTGTTTGTCTTTAGGATACCAGCTCGACGATCTGGTTAAGAGCGGGTTCCTAAATGACTATCTGCTGGATAGAAGGACGGGGGAGCGTCGAGTTCCCAGCCAGCAGGTGGAGAAGCCCAGCAACACGAGATGCCTATCCATGGGGAGATCCACACCATTGCAGGGGGTTTCTCAGGTGGTGGATGCACCGCATCGCAGAGGAAAAAGTATGCGCGATCGGTGATGGCAGTGGACATGTTTGAAGATCACTCGCCGGAAGTGGACATCACGCTCACAAAGCAGGATCTTCGGGACGTTGTGCCTCATGACAACGATCCCATAGTTATTTCGTTGGTTACGGCGGGAAGGAAGGTCCACCGAGTTCTGGTGGACCAAGGAAGCTCGGCAGACGTGATGTTCTGGCCGACTTTCACGCAGCTGGAATTGCCCCTTGACCAGCTAAGGCCCTATGGAGGGTGCTTATATGGGTTCGCTGGCGACCAGGTGGAGGTCAGGGGGTACATTGAGCTGAGAACCACGTTTACAGATGAGGCCGGGTCGAGGACGGAGAAAATCAAGTACCTCATTGTAAACGCCCCCTCAGCGTATAACATCCTGTTGGGAAGGCCCACTCTTAACAGGATAGGTGCCATTCCGTCGACTCGGCACATGAAGGTGAAGTTGCCGTCAATGGAAGGGGTGGTGATCACGATAAAGTCTGATCAGAAAGAAGCGAAAAGGTGCTATGAGAATAGCCTGAAAAACAAAAGATCAGTGAGTTATGTAACAACCACCCCACCTCCCGGTGTGAAGCCCAGACCGCCGGTAACAGAGGAGGCCGCCGGAAGAGACGTGGAAATGGTGGATGCTGAGCTGGGGGAGAGGAATGCTGGCCTGGAGGAGGAAGAGGCACGGAATCGCCCTGAGGAAGCAAGGGAACAGGGAATCGCCAGGGCGGTGATCGCCAGAGAATCCAGGCCCAAACCTGTTGAGTAGTGGCTCGAGAAGGAGATCGGGGGGAAAGTCTTCAAGCTCGGAAGATCTCTGGAGGTCGATCTCCAGGACCAGATCGCCAAGGTGATTGAGCGGCATCTGGACGCGTTTGCTTGGTCCGCTTCGGACATGCCCGGGATTGATCCCGATTTCTTGTGCCATCATCTGGCGATGGACAACATGGTGAGACCGGTGCGACAAAGGAGAAGAAAATTCAATGAGGAGAGGAGGCAGGCGATCAAGGACGAAACACAGAAACTCCTCGCTGCAGGCCACATCAGGGAAGTCCAGTACCCTGAATGGTTGGCAAATGTCGTACTGGTGAAGAAGAGTAACGGGAAATGGCGCATGTGCGTCGATTTCACCGATCTGAATAAAGCTTGCCCAAAGGATTCGTATCCTTTACCAAGCATTGATGCCCTGGTTGATAGTGCTGCAGGGTGCAAGCTGCTGAGTTTCCTGGATGCTTTCTCGGGCTATAATCAGATCAAGATGCATCCCATGGACGAAGAAAAAACAGCCTTCATGACGGAGAGGTCGTGCTACTGCTATAAGGTAATGCCGTTTGGGCTAAAGAACGCGGGGGCCACGTACAAGAGGTTGATGGATCGAGTACTTGCACCGATGCTGGGAAGGAACGTGCAAGCCTACGTCGATGACATGGTCGTGACCTCGCAGGAGAAGAGCAAGCACGTTGTGGACTTGGAAGAATTGTTCACGACGATCGCCAAGTTCAAGTTAAAGCTCAACCCGGAGAAATGCATTTTCGGCGTGGAGGCTGGAAAATTTTTGGGTTTTCTCTTGACTGAAAGAGGAATAGAAGCTAACCCGGACAAGTGTGCCGCCATCTTGGCGATGAGAAGCCCGGCTACGGTGAAAGAAGTCCAGCAGCTAACAGGTCGGATGGCAGCCCTATCTCGCTTCGTGTCAGCTAGCGGAGAAAAGGGGCATCCCTATTTTCAATGTCTGCGGCACAATAATAAGTTTGCTTGGACGAAAGAGTGCGAGGAAGCTTTCGTCAAGCTGAATGAGTATCTGGCGAGCCCGCCGGTTCTGTGCAAACCGCTGGCGGGAACCCCTCTCAGGTTGTATTTTGCTGTAGCTGAGAGGGCGGTGAGTGCGGTGCTCGCCCAGGATCACGATCAGGCTCAGAAGCCTATTTATTTTGTGAGCAAGGTGTTGTAGGGCCCAGAAACGAGATATCAGGCCCTGGAGAAGGCTGCGCTGGCTGTGGTGTTTTCGGCGAGGAGGTTGCGCCACTACTTCCACAGTTTCACAATATTGGTGATGACTGACCTGCCCATCCAGAAGGTCTTGAAGAAACCTGACGTTGCGGGAAGAATGGTGAAGTGGGCAGTGGAGTTGTCAGAGATTGACATTAAATATGAGCCCCGAGGCCCGATCAAGGGGCAAATCTTTGCAGATTTTGTGGTCGAGCTCTTTCGGTTGGGTACTCTTGGTGGATGGATCGTCGAACCAGCAGGGTAGCGGTGCTGGAGTCATATTGGAAGGACCCAACGGCGTGCTGATCGAACAATCGTTGAGATTTGCCTTCAAAGCCAGCAACAATCAAGCAGAGTATGAGGCGCTGATCGCCGGGATTCTGCTGGCCAAGGAGATGGGAGCTAGGGTGCTGATGGCTAAGAGTGACTCGCTGCTAGTCACAGGGCAAGTAACGGGCGAGTTCCAGGCTAAAGATCCACAAATGGCGGCTTACTTGGCGTATGTGCAGGAATTGAAGAGTTCCTTTGCCTCTTTTGAAGTAGTACATGTGCCCCGAGAGCAGAATGCCCGAGCTGACTTGCTTGCTAAGCTCGCCAGTTCAGGCAAGGGGGGTAGGCAGAGGACGGTGATTCAAGAAACTCTGAAGACGCCGAGGGCATTTGTAGCAGATCACCTGGTCCTTCAGATAAGCAAGTCGACGGAGAGAGCAGCGAGAAGCCATAAGTCTTTGACGCAAGAGACTCTGAGATCGCCGAGAATTAGAGCATGTCGAGGAGAGAAGGTGGACGTGATGCAGGTCTGCGCCACCCATGAGCCAGACACTTGGATAACACAGTACAAGCGGTGCTTGGCAGATGGCCTCCTCCCGTTGGATCCGACGGAAGCCAGGAAGGTAAAGAAAAATTCCAGCAAGTACACATTGATTGATGACGATCTGTACAGGTTTGGGTTCACTCACCCACTCCTGGAATGCATACACGGCGAGAAGTGCACGAGAATTATGGCAGAGCTCCACGAAGGAATATGTGGAAGCCACGTCGGGGGTCGAGCTCTGGCCGCGAGGACTCTCCGTGCAGGCTACTATTGGCCATCCATGAGAGAAGATTGCAAGAAATATGCCCAATGCTGTAAACAATGCCAGCAGCACGCCGATTGGCATAAGGCACCTCCCGAGGAGTTGAAGTCGATCTATAGCCCTTGGCCGTTTCATACTTGGGGAATCGACATCCTGGGACCTTTCCCGCTGGCGATCAGGCAAATGAAGTACTTAGTGGTGGCGATTGAGTATTTCACCAAGTGGATTGAAGCAGAACCAGTGGCCCAGATCACCGCACACAAGATCGAAGGTTTTGTATGGAAGAACATTGTGTGCCGGTTTGGAGTGCCTAAGTGCCTAGTGTCAGATAATGGGACGCAGTTTGCAAGCCACCTGTTGAAGAAGCTTTGCGAAGGGGTTGGAATTCAACAAGTGTTTGCATCCGTCGAGCACCCTCAGACGAATGGCCAGGTGGAATCAGCTAATCGGGTGTTGTTGAGAGGTTTGAAGAGAAGACTTGAGAAAGCCAAGGGAAGTTGGGCTGAGGAGGTGCCCCGTATAGTCTGGGCGTACCACACCACCGAGCAGTCAGGAACTCATGAGACCCCGTTTAGCTTGGTCTATGGGTGTGACGCCATGATTCCAGTGGAGATCCAGGAGAGCTCGCCGAGATTCCAGAACTTCGTAGAGGAAGATTCGAATGAAGAGAGAAGGCTGAACCTGGATCTGCTGGATGAGGTCAGGGAAGAGGCGAGGCTGAAGGCTGAGGCGGTGAAGAGGAGGGTCGAGCGAAGATACAACTCAAAGGTGATGCCAAGGCAGTTCAGAGAAGGCGATCTGGTGATGAGGAAGGCCCACCAGTACGAGATGGAGAATAAACTATCACCCAAGTGGACTGGACCGTTCAGAATAACCGAGGCGCTCGGGAACGGAGCCTACCGCTTAGAAACGCTGGAAGGAGGGGCGATTCCTCGCACCTGGAACGCCACACACTTGAAGTTGTACTATAGTTAAGAGCTTTGTAAGTAAAGACAAACACAATGTTATATTACAATGTCTCTGTTAAAACAGTTTGAAGGGGGCACTCTTTTTTCCCTAAGGAGGGTTTTTAATGAGGCCACCCAATAAAAGAAGAGTTTTCGAAGCATAAGGTGTTTTCAGATTGCATGTGTGCTATTTTCAAAAGTTTTGAAGAAAGACCTTGTCATTTGTACATGATTTAAGGCAAGAAAAGATATATCGCGTGCTTTCTAAAAAGTTTTAAGTCCTCATCGTTTTTCGGCGATCGGAGGCACCAGTTAAGTTTTAAGTCCTCATCGTTTTTCGGCGATTGGAGGCACCAGTTAAGTTTTAAGTCCTCATCGTTTTTCGGCGATCGGAGGCACCAGTTAAGTTTTAAAGTCCTCATCGTCTTTCGGCGATCGGAGGCACCAGATGAAAGACCTCAACGCCCTCGCGCGTTCTGAGCCAAGTAAAAGACCTCCTCGCCGTCGAGCGAGTGCAGGCGAGAAAGAGAAAAAGTCCTCCGTGTTTCTGGGAGCGAGAAGATGTAACTCCTGGGGCAATGTAGAGGCAAGTAAAAGACCTCCTCGCCGTCGAGCGAGTGCAGGCGAGAAAGAGAAAAAGTCCTCCGTGTTTCTGGGAGCGAGAAGATGTAACTCCTGGGGCAATGTAGAGGCAAGTAAAAGACCTCCTCGCCGTCGAGCGAGTGCAGGCGAGAAAAAAGGAAAGGTCCTCAGTGCATCCAGGGGGGAGGAGATGTACACCCTGGGCAAGTTGAGGCACCAGATAAAGTTCTTATCGCCGTTGTGCGAGTTAAGGCCAGTTAAAGACCTCCTCGCCGTCGAGCGAGTGCAGGCGAGAGAAAGAAAAGGTCCTCAGTGCATCCAGGGGGGAGGAGATGTACACCCTGGGCAAGTTGAGGCACCAGATAAAGTCCTTCTCGCCGTCGAGCGAGTTAAGGCCATTTAAAGACCTTCTCGCCGATGAGCGAGTTCAGGCGAGTAAAAAGTCCTTCTCGCCGATGAGCGAGTTCAGGCGAGTTAAAGACCTTCTCACTTACGTGCGAGCGTAGGCAAGATAAAATCCTTCTCGTCTCGGACGAGTTCAGGTATGGCGCAGAGGGTGGAAGAAGCTTGAAAGGTGGCTAAGGTAGGTTCGAAGAGAACGCCTAGTCAACCGGTCTTTTGCTCTGAAGTTCAGGGGGGCAAAGGAAGATCCCAAAAGGCGCTTCTACCCCAGATAAAGAAACGATTGCCAAAGCATGAGGCTAGGAAAAGTTGATGTTACCAAGGGGTCTTGGCGATCGGGAAGAGTGTAAACGACGGCGAGAAGGTTGAAAGACTTGTTTAATAAAGCAGGTCGAGTGGGACGTTGTTTGAACCAATGATTGAGTTACAGTTCGTTGTTCGAAGGGTATTCTTGCGATAAGGTTAGTTGCCTTAAGAATACAAGTTGTTTAAAGTGATTATTGCTTAAGTTTGAATTGGCTCGAGGCAGTTACGTCAAAAGTCGTATTCGCAAAATTGTTAAGTTAAATCCGACAAAGTTAAACATACAAAGAAGGCTAGAGCGCTTGAAAGGAGTCAGGGGAGAGAATATCCAAGTTTTGTGATTGAAATAGGTATCTGTTCAAAACACATATGCACGAGTTTTTATTACAAGGTATATACAAGCGAAATTATAAAGTAGCAGACGGGGTGGAGTTGGTTGAGTCTTCGGCGGGAACGACCTTTCCATCTACTACTTCGTTGTTCAACGACACCATGCTGAGGTCGAGATCGGGGAATAGGCATGCGAATTGTTCCCGAGCGGCTTCGAATCCAGCAACCAGAATCTGAGCAGAGCTTAGCTTAAGTTCTTCAATTTGCCCTTGAAGTTCTTCAACCTGTTTCTTGAGCTCCTTGTTCTGCTGCTCCAGCTCTTCGACCTGTTTTCGGAGTTGTTCGTTGGTTTCTTGAGCATGGAGAAGGTCGTCAGTAACCTTCTTGGATTCCGTGTGAGCTTGGGTCAACTCGGCAGCCATCTTTCCTTTTTCCTTGTTTGCCTCGGCGAGATCAGCCATGGCGTCGTCCCTCGCTTTTTCTACTTGCCCAAGTAGCTTCTCGCGGTCGATCGACCTCTGCTCCAGTTTTTGCAACTTGGCGGCATCAGCTTGAATGTGAGCCTCCAGGTCGCTCGCCTTGGTGCGAAGAGGCACGATTTTGCTTTCCAACTCGACTTTCTCTTGGGCAAGATCATGAATTTTGCGGCGAAGGTCAGCAGCTTCCTTGCGCGCCAGCCTGAGCTCGGTATTCAGGGCATCCTCCACTCGGGAGTGTTCTATTTCTGCGAGCGTCAGGCTGAATGACATCTTCTCCACCTCAACCTTCATAGTGCTATTTTCGGTCTTGAGGTTGAAGAGATCATCTTGAAGCCTCCTGGTGGAGCTCTCCACAGCCCTCGTTATGATCGCGGGGATATCCTCCGCTATGGTTTTCAACTTAGCAGTCAGAGGTTCCCACATCCTTGTGACTTCAAGGGAAAGGTTTGCTGCTTGGAGAGGCGCCAGGGGGGCTTGTTGAGGGTTCTCGCCGCCACCTTCCTTAGCAGGATTTTCAGTGTTTGCTTCCTGGCGTGGCGACGCAATCGGGGATTCGGTAATTAGAATTGGAGAGGTATGAGCAACCTCATCCCCGATTGGAACGATTCCTGCAGCTGAAGTGTTTGAAGGGGGGCCCCTCCTGCTGACACATGTGGCGTAGAGGCGCTTGGGGGGTCCTCCAAGAAATTTGGCTCTTGGGCCTCAGCTGCAGGTGGCGCAGTGGCCAGTGGAACTGCTTGGACTGGTGATGAAGGGGCTTGTGGTGTTGGCGATGAGGGAGGAGGAGCAGGCGTTGATGGTGGTGTTGAGGTTGGAAGAGGGGGTGGAGCAGGTGGAGAAGATGGTGCCACCCTCTTCCTTTTCGTGACAAGGCCATCCTCTGTGACCTCGTCGTCCTCTTCTTCCTCCTCTTGGACGATTTGAGGGGCTTTCGCTTAGGCCTCTTAAGGACCAGTTTCTTGCGCTGGGTGGGTTCCTTGGGCGGTGATCGCCCATGAACGATGGCCTTCTCGACCGCCGAGTTGGGCACCGTTTGGGAACCGGTCGCCAACCCGTGGTTTCGGGCGAGCGCCTTTAAGTCGGCGAGCATGTTTTTACCCAACATGTTGTCTGCATGAAACGAAAATGCATGAGTTAGCTCAGAGAAGAAAACGATAAGTGTATGAGGTTATAAAACAGCAAAACAGGTAGTATATGCAGAAAAGGTAAAACCAAAGTCTTGTGCGTATCGCACAAGACGCCCAGAAGCAATATCAGAAGCAGTATCAAAGCAACAGTTTGGATGTCCTAACCTATTTGGAATTCTAGCTGGTCCTCAAAGAATTCGAAGGAGATCAAGGTGGGGGTCAGGAATGTTATGTTGGCATCCGCCACCCTCTTCCAGAATAGACAGAGGTCTCTGTCCAAAGCTCCCATGCTATCAGGACTTCTGGGCCTCCTGAAGCAGCTCTTGGACTCCTTTTTCCCCTTGTCCACCCAGTACAAGGGGAAGCCATCAAGAAGGGAGGTGTCTTTATCGTTTGCACGTACTTGGATGAACTTCCCCTTCCAGTCTTTGTACGATTGCTAGAAGATGGTAAAAATGGATCTCCCAGCAATTGCATTCAAGCTGACCCACAGACGATCTCTTGGGTGCTTGGCCTCAAAAAGGAACAAAAACACGTCCACCGACGCGGGCAACCCCAGGTGGTCGCACGTTATTTCAAAGGCTCGAACAAATGCCCAGCTGTTGGGGTGAAGCTGGGCGGCAGCGATGTTGAGCTCAGTCAAAAGTTCCCTCTCGAATCGGGTGAGAGGGAACCTGAGCTTGACCTTCTTGAAGAAAGTTGTGTAGACAAAGCAGAAGGGCCCGTCGGCGCTTACTTTGTCATCAGCACACACTGGCAGAGCGGCGGGGCAAGGCAGCACCATCATCTTTTCGTCGTGCTCCTTGTGAAACGACTGGTAGATTTCGTCCCCCTTAGTTAGCCGCAAGACTGCTCCCGCGGTGTTCACAGAGGACGTCTCTTTTAGAAGGGTCGGGGTGGCCCAGGGATATAATGTTTTGAAGTCTGGCAAAGGGACGGGGGCTCCTCCAGCATTAGGTGGAGTCGCCTGAGCCAGGGCAGTTTGGGAAAACGCAGGCCTCACAGCCTGCGAAGAGGAAGCGCCACGAACTTGTGTTGAGTCGTGTGCTTGTGAAGGAAGGTTTCGTGCTGATGGAGGGGGGTTCGGGGTAATCTTTGTGCGAGTCATGATAGCAACTGCAAAGGAAGAAGAAAGAAAAAACGATCAGGGGATTACAGAGGCTGACTCGATCATAGAAGGAAGGTGAAAAAACGAACGAATGTATGTTCGTCGCGACGATCGACAAAGCCCTAAGTTACGCAGAAGGAGAAATGGAAAAACAACCCACAGCGTATGCACCAGGCAGTTATAGGATGATGCAAATCGGTGAAAATGCAAGGAAACCCAGCAGATGAAGGAAAGTAGTTACCTTTCGCTAATCAGGAAGACGATGGAGGAAGATGGTGATCTGGAGCGTTGAAGAGCGTTGAGAGTTTTCGCAGAGGGAAGTTAGAGCGTTTGCAAGCACGAAGAAAGTGATGGAACAGTGGAACGAAATGGGTTTAAGGGTTTTCGAAATGGGTTTAGGAAGCGCAAACGGCAAATGAAGAGAGCCGTTGATGAAGCCACGTGTCGAGCGATGAGTGAGGGGTTTGGTGGAGCGTCAGAGCAGCAGAAAGTACAATCGCTTGGAATTCTGCGTCAGTGCCACGTAGATCGGTGTTAACGAAGGCTTTTTCAGTCTTTTCGCTAGACAAGTCTTCGCTTAAGACTGGGGGGCTTGTGTACCGCCCTGGTGGTCGGGTGTGATGACGTGGCACCCTGCTACAGTGTAGGCGTGTTGACAAGGCGCCAGGTTGGCAGATAGGAAGGAAGTCGGGAGGCGCGTGTAGTCGCCGATTGTTAAGTTGGCGTGTTCCGACTTCCAGCTTACCAGAATAGGCGATCGCCAGGTTGAAGATGGAGTCGCCAGATGTAGACCCAGGCGACCAAGCAGTCGGAGATCGCCAGAACAAGCACATCGCCGAAGATGAAGGAGAAGCAGATTATGAAGGCGGCCGGCGAGACCACAGGGAAGGTGTATGAAGGCCCTAACTCGCCAGTTTCAGTAGAGATCGCACTCCTAAGTTAGCTAAGCACTGGGCAGTACCATGCATAAGTAACTTAGCCAAAATGAGAGCAGAAGCGGCGCCAAGTCAGGGAGCCTCCAGATGATGGCACGTGTACAGTTGGATGCGAGCCACGTGTCCAAATCTGTAACTGCCAGGAGAGAGAAAGCCACCAGGTATATAAGAACTCTTAACAGACTTTCTGAGGTACGCACGTTCAGTTCATACACTTTACGCTTGCGAGTGATAGAGCTGATTGTGAGAGAGGATTTGCACGGTTCTTGTTCTTAGTATTTGGTGATACCGTCACTGACTTGAGCGTCGGAGTGCGATCGGCCGCAGCGGCGCCGTATCGTTTCTTTGCAGGTTCTTGAAGTAGATCCCGGGGAGGAACGAAGGTGAGAAGCGGTGCGCACGTCGATCCTTTGACGAGGCATTCTCCAGCGTTCCGGTCAACAGGCAGGATCAGTTAAAATGCAGGAAAAACCAGCAGAAGAAGTAAAGGAAGTACCTTTTTATGATCGGGAAAGTGATGAAGGAAGTTGGTGATTCAGGAGGTTGAAGAACGTTGAGAGCTTTTGCAGAAGAAAGTTGGAGCGTCTGAGAATACGAAGAAAGTGATGGAACAGTGAAGAGAAATGGGTTTAAAGGGTTTTTCGAAATGGGTTTGGGAAGCGCAAACGACAATTGAAGGTAACCGTTGATGAAGCCACGTGTCGAGCGATGGGAGGAGTGTTTGGTGGATCGTCAGGAAAGCAGAAAGTACAACCGCTTGAAATTCTGCGCCAGCGCCACGTAGATCGGTATTGACGTGACTCCTTTAGTCTTTTCGCTGGACAAGTCTTCGCTTAAGACTGGGGGGCTTGTGTACCGCCTTGGTAGTCGGAAGTAATGACGTGGCATCAAGTTATTGTATAGGCGTGTTGAGAGAACGCCAGGCTGGCAGAAGGGAAGGAGGTCGGGGGGCTCGTGTAGTCGCCAGTTGTTGAGTTGGCGTGCTCCGATCTCCAGCACACCAGAACCGGCGGTCACCCAGTTGAAGATGAAGTCGCCAGATGTAAACTCAGGCGACCAAGTGACTAGAGATCGCCAGAGCAAGCACATCGCCGAAGATGAAGGTGGTGCAGATTATGAAGGCGGCCGGCGAGACCACAGGGAAGGTGTATACGAAGGCACCCTAACTCGCCAATCCCAGTAGAGATCGCACTCCAAGACAACTATGCACTGAGTAGTATCATGCATAAGTAACTTAGCCAAATGAGAGTCAGAAGCAGCGCCCAAGTCAAGGAGGCTCCAGATGATGGCACGTGTACAGTTGGATGCGAGCCACGTGTCCAGGTCTGTAACTGCCAGGAGAGAGAAAGTGGCCAGGTATATAAGGGTTTCCGAACGAACTTCTGAGGTACGCGCGTTCAGATTGTCTTCTTTACGCTTGCGAGTTCTTGAGTATACTGTGAGAGAGAACATTGCACGGCTCCTTGAGAGTTCTTGAGTGTTGCTCTTAGTATTTGGTGGTTCGGTCACTGACTTGGGGGTTGGAGTGCGATCGGCCGCAGCGGCGCCGCTCTGTTCTTTTGCAGGTTCTTGAGGTGGATCGTGGCGAAGGACGGAGGTTGAAGCGGTGCACACGTCGATCCAAGTTTGACGAGGCAAGCTCCAACGTTTTGGTCAACAGGCAGGATCACATATAAATCACATTGGCTCTGCAAAATTTACTAATCCTACCACTATGACCACATTAAGCTTACATAATTTGTTGCATGTACCTTCTATAAATAAGAATCTCGTGAGTGTCTCTCAATTTGCAAAAGATAATAATGTTTATTTTGAGTTTTTTCCTAACCACTGTTTTGTTAAAAACCAGGACACCAAGGAGATAATCCTCCAAGGAAAAGTTAAAGATGGCTTATATGTGTTTCCCACAATGCAATGTTCTCTCAAACCCTCTGTTTCCAATACCACTTTCAATCCTGCATCTTCTACTTTTCAGCTGTGGTGATGGAGATCAAGCCCAAGAGAACATGGAGGCCACTCATCAAGCTCAAGAAGAGGTGGAGGCACAAATGGAGGACGCCCATGGAGGTCAAAGTCCACCTCAAAGGATTACAAGAAGCATGTTCAAAGCCTTGGGAGCTAGAGGACATTTATTTTCTCTTTTTGTAGTGTCTTTAGTTGAAGGTGCTTAGAGGGAAACCTTAGAAACCTCTTTTGTTATAGCATCTTTTAGGTTTTTTAGGAGCTTTAGGGGGGTGTATTAGTAGATAGGTGTAGGAGTAGAATAGGGGGTGCCAAAGTGAAGGAAAGGATCACACCTTCCTTGCTTGGCATTTTTAGCGCCGGTTCTAGATGGTTTTGGGAGGGAATTTTGAATTGTTTAGCTTTCATTTTTCAGCACCTTAGGCTATAAATAGAGGTGCCTTCCTTGTAAAATTGAGATTTGAATTCATCTAAAGAAACTATACTCAAAATTGGAGTGAGCATTTGGAGAGCTTTTGAGCTTCTACTCTAGTCTTATCTTGAAGGACCATGGTTTCCTCAAGTGGCGGCTTGCACACTCATCTAGGAGCATCCATACTTCTAGTGGCGTGATCATCCAACCTATCTTCCATCTTCATGAGCATTCTCTTCTCCTTCCTTTCTTCTTCTTCAATTTGTTCATGTTGCCTTGAGTTTTGAGTTGTTGTTGTTTCGGTTCCTCTAATTTTCCAGCACCTATTTTCTGTTTGTTGCTTATTTCTGTTCGGTCTATTCTTTTTATTTTCCTTTGTTGATTCAATTTGACAATATTTGGTTCATCCAAATGAGTTTGGGATTTGGTACTTGTTATTGGTGAGTTCTTGATTTTAGAACCATGATCCAACTTCTAAGAAAGTGCCTCTATATTTTCCAGCTCAAGGTGATTCCTCAAAGTGTCAAGAATCTTGTTCTATGTGGCTATTGGAATCACATCATGTGGTATCATGAGTCTTAGGTTCATTCTTGTTTAATTGTTGAGTTGTGTGCACTTTATTTCAAGAGCTCTTTTTAATTTCTTGCAATTTAAGTTTCTGTTTTAGATTTTTTATTTGAGTTTTCTTGCTGTTTTTCTTTTGCTCCAAGTGTTTGAGGAAAGGTTTATGGCACTCATAATTCTTATGAGTATGGTTGCTCTTTTGGAATGGCATTATCCTTCCTAGAGTTTACCTTAAGCTTCCTTTCACTTGTTACAATTTGTGTTGTGTCTTTTAATTTTTGAATCATGTCAAGTTTTGTCTTAGTCATGTTATTCCATATATGTCATTACTTCTAGTAGTACTTTTATTGTTTTGATTGTTTCTTGCTTTGGTGTCATATAATTTTCTGCATTGATGTTGATCCTTTGTGCATTTTCTTTTTAGAATTGAGTTCATACTTGTATTCTAGACCTATACAAGTTCCAATACATCATTTTCTATTATGTCTTTGCTAGTTCATCATTCTGTTTTTTATTCCTATTAGGATTCCTCTGTTTCTGAAAAGAGTGCTTACTGTTTTTCGTTATTGCAACTGATTTACGTACTGTAAAATTCTGAAATTCTGGATTTGAGATATTCAAAGTGTTAGAAAAGAATAGAAAAAAGAATCATTCAAAAATATGAAGTACACAAAAAATGATAAATAAAATAAAAAAAGTGTACATTCCTGCCGAAAAAAATACGGTAATCTGGCAGTGATTTTAAAAAATTTATTTCTCTCAATTGGCTTACTGTTTTTAATTGATTCCAGTGCCATTTTTCAGTTAACATCTTGAAGTTTCTGTGGTATAAATTTCATAATCCAGTTCGCTCTACAACGTTCCAGTTAAATCAGTGAATATCAAACACAGTTTGCATAAAAAAATAATTTTCCAGTAGCTAAATTTTTTGTTTTCTTCATCTACTCTAGTGCTTTTCCTTAGGTATTCTTTTGTGTGCCTACTTTTCTCATTGAGTTCTTTATTTTCTTGATTGTCTTTCATTCTTATTCTTTGAGTTTGTCTTACATATAGTATTCCTTTTGCAATTACCTTTCCTTGCTTATACCTTTTCTTGTTTGTCTTTATTGTTTCTTTGGTTTTGTGGTGGTTTGCTCTTAAGATTGGTGTGCTTGCTTTGACATATTTCATTTGAGGATTCCAAGGCCTCAAGATCAGATTGGAGCAAGAACATTATTTCTTTGAGAGTGATATCTTTTTCAGCCTTAATTTCACTTCGGCAGCTTCAATTGCAAAGCTCACTGTTTTTGCTAATTTTTAACTTGTTTGCTGTTTTTTTTTTTTGTGTGTTTGCTGTTTTTAATTACAAATGGCTGGATTTTCAAGTGATGCATCCTACAAGCAGAATTCTCCTTCAAAAGCTTCAATTATTGGTGAATTACATGAAGCTCAAAGAACAATTAGACGGTTGGAGGAGAAATTGCAAAAGATGGAGGTCCAACAAACTAGACCATCTCCTTCTATTCATGATGGACATCATTCTCATAGACCATCTTCAAGAGCTTCTTCAAATGATGTTGGCCGTGAAGATGAGCATAGGAGAAGGAGACCTCCACCCCAAGTCCATGGACAAAGACATCATCACCAAGGGGAAAGAATTCACTACAGCAATGGCTTCTACCATGATGCAAAGTCCAAGCTTCCTTCGGTCAAACTACCTTGCTTTAATGGTTCTAGTGATCCAAATGTGTATTTAGATTGGGAGGCTAAGTGTGAACAAATTTTTGAGATCCATGAGATCCAAGATGAGCATAAGCTCAAGCTAGCCACCCTAGAGTTTAGTGATTATGCCATGAAATGGTGGCATGGAATTGTAAAGGACATTATCTATCACAAGGGTCCTCCCGTGGACTCTTGGAACTCTTTAAAGGATCATATGCGCGCTAGGTTTGTGCCCCCACATTTTAGGAAAGACCTCATGTTGAGACTCCAACGGTTTCAACAAGGCACGCTAAATGTGGATGAATATTATAAGGAGCTTGAGACGCTTGTGCTTAAAATTGAATTAGAAGAAAGTGAAGAAGCCATGGTTGCTAGGTTTGTGAGTGGTCTTAGGAAGGATATCCAAGACATTGTTGAGTTACAAGAGTATTCATCATTGGGTTCTTTAGTTCATCTTGCAATGAAGGTGGAAGCCCAACTTGCTAAGAAAAATTCTTTTAAAAATGCTTCCAATGATGGATACTACTCCAAGTCTTGGAGAAACAAAACTTCTTTTTCTAAACATCCTTCCAAAGATTCTTCTTTCAAACCCAAGGAATCTAAGCCATCAACTTCTAGACCTAAGTCTCCCACTAGAACATCTAACACTAAATGCTTTAAATGTATGGGTTATGGTCATATTGCTGCAAATTGTCCTTCCAAACGTAGTATGTACATGCATGAGGGCATTGTAGTTAGTGAGCATGATTCGGATTCTCCAAAGCATTCATTGCATTCTCATGCATCTAGTGAGGAAGAGAGCGAATGTCCACTTGAAGGGGACTTGTTAGTTGTGAGAAGACTTCTTGGACAAGTTTCACAACCTTTTGATGAAAGTCAAAGGGAAAATATTTTCCATACAAGATGTCTTATTCAAAACAACATTTGTTCCTTGATAGTGGATGGGGGTAGTTGTGCAAATGTGGCTAGTACAAGAGTAGTAGATAAGCTTGGATTGCCTACTATCTCTCATACAAAGCCCTACAAGTTACAATGGCTTAGTGAAGTAGGAGAAATAATTGTTAATAAACAAGTCCTCATCCATTTCTCCATTGGAAAATACAAAGATGAGGTATTATGTGATGTTGTGCCCATGGAAGCCACTCATGTTCTTTTGGGAAGGCCTTGGCAATTTGATAGAAAAGTTTTACATGATGGCTTTACCAACAAATTATCTTTTGAATTCCATGGTCACAAGGTTACTTTAAAATCTCTCTCTCCAAGAGAAGTCCATGAGGACCAAGTTATCATGAAGAAAAAGAGGGAGAGTGAAAAAGATAAAAAAGATAAAAAAGATAAGAGTTCTAAGCCTACACTCCTTGTGTCTAGGCGTGACATTGAAAGGGAAATAGTGGCTCATCATCCTCTTTTTTTAGCCATCCCTAGAACTCTTAGCATAGAATCACTTGTTGATAGTCCTCATTGCTTGGAAAATTTGGTAGAAGAGTTCAAAGATGTGTTTCAAGATCCTCCAAATGGACTTCCACCTTTGAGAGGGATTGAGCACCAAATTGATTTGATACCGGGCTCTTCTTTACCAAATCGTCCCGCATATAGGACCAATCCAAGTGAAACCAAGGAAATTCGCCAACAAGTTGAGGCTTTGATTGAGAAAGGGTGGGTGCAAGATAGCATGAGTCCTTGTGCTATGCCTATCATCTTAGTGCCAAAAAAGGATGGCACATGGCGAATGTGTTCGGATTGTAGGGCCATAAATAACATAACCATTAAGTATAGGCATCCCATACCTAGACTAGATGATTTGTTGGATGAATTACATGGTTCTAAAATCTTTTCAAAGATTGATCTTAAAAGCGGCTACAATTAAATCCGTATCAAACCGGGTGATGAATGGAAGACGGCTTTTAAGACCAACTTTGGTTTATATGAGTGGTTAGTTATGCCTTTTGGTTTAACTAATGCACCAAGTACCTTCATGCGCCTCATGCATCATGTTCTTAGACCTTTCATTGGTAAGTTTGTTGTGGTTTACTTTGATGACATTCTCATTTATAGCTTATCTTTGAATGATCATAGGTTGCATGTTAGGCAAGTTTTGGAATCCCTTAGGAAAGAACATTTGTATGCTAACCTTGCTAAATGTATGTTTGCTCTTGATCATATAGAATTCCTAGGGTTTGTTGTAAGTTGTAAAGGGGTCCATGTGGACAAAACAAAGGTGATGGCCATTCAAAATTGGCCTACACCGAAATCTTTGAATGAGGTCCGAAGTTTTCATGGGCTTGCTTCTTTCTATAGAAGATTTGTCCCAAACTTTGGTACCATTGCCGCACCACTCAATGACATAGTGAAAAAGGATGTGGTCTTTCATTGGGGAGAAGCACAACAAAATGCTTTTGATACTTTGAAAGAAAAATTGACTAATGCTCCCATCTTGGCCCTTCCTAATTTCACTAAGACATTTGAGATTGAGTGTGATGCTTCAAGCATAGGTATTGGGGCTGTTCTCCTTCAAGAGGGCCACCCCATAGCCTATTTTAGTGAGAAATTGAAGGGAAGTCATCTCAACTATTCCACCTATGATAAGGAATTATATGCACTTGTTAGGGCTTTGTTTACTTGGCAACACTATCTTTTTCCCAAAGACTTTGTGATACATAGTGATCATGAATCTCTTAAATATTTGAAAAGCCAAAACAAACTTAACAAGAGGCATGCTAAGTGGGTGGAATTCATTGAGCAATTTCCTTATGTGATCAAACACAAGCAAGGCAAAATAAATATTGTGGCGGATGCTCTTTCTAGAAGATACACCTTGCTAAATCTTTTAACCTCTCAATATCTTGGTTTTGATCACATTAAGGAACTTTATCATGATGACCTTGATTTTTCTCTCCTCTATCAAGAGTGTCTTAAGGGAGGACACAAAGACTTTTTTATTCAAGATGGCTTCCTTTTTAAGGGAAAACGTCTTTGTGTTCCCCAATGCTCTATTAGATTATCTCTTGTTAGAGAAGCTCATGAGGGGGGCTTAATGGGACATTTTGGGGTTGCTAAAACTTTGGATGTGTTGCATGAACATTTCTTTTGGCCTCATATGCATAAACATGTTCATAGTTTGTGTGATAAATGCATAGCTTGCTGCAAAGCTAAATCTAAAATGCATCCCCATGGTCTTTATACTCCTCTTCCTATCCCTTCAATGCCTTGGGTAGATATATCTATGGATTTCATCTTAGGCTTACCCAAGACATCAAAGGGAAAGGACTCCATTTTTGTGGTAGTGGATCGTTTTTCAAAGATGGCTCACTTTATTCCTTGCCACAAAGTGGATGATGCATGCCACATTGCAAACCTCTTCTTCCAAGAAGTGGTTCGCTTGCATGGGATTCCTAGGTCTATAGTGTCCGATAGAGATCCTAAGTTCTTGAGTCACTTTTGGAAGACCTTGTGGGGCAAGCTTGGAACTAAGCTTTTATTTTCTACCACTTGCCACCCACAAACTGATGGTCAAACCGAGGTGGTGAATAGAACTTTGGGACAACTATTGAGATGTTTTATTTCGGGGAATCCTAGAGTGTGGGAGAATTTACTACCCCATGTTGAGTTTGCATATAACCGAGTAGTAAATTCTACCACCTCCCATTCTCCTTTTGAGGTGGTCTATGGGTTTAATCCCCTAACACCTCTTGATCTTCTTCCTATTCCCCTTCTTGAAGATGTCTTGTGCAAAGATGGGGATGAAAAGGCTTCTTTTGTGAAAACTTTGCATAACGACATCAAGAAGAGAATTGAGAAGAAGGTTGGTAAGTATGCTGAACTTGCCAATAAAAGGAGAAAAGCATTGTTGTTTGATGAGGGCGATTGGGTTTGGCTTCACTTGAGGAAGGATCGTTTTCCTACTCAAAGGAAGTCCAAACTAATGCCTCGAGGGGATGGACCTTTCCAAGTCCTCAAGAGGATTAATGACAATGCTTATGAGTTAGATATGCCTGATACATTCTTAGGTAGTCATACTTTTAATGTCAGCGATCTAACTCCTTTTTCTGTAGGTCTCCAAAATTCGTGGTCGAATTCTCTCCAACTCGAGGAGTATGATGGAGATCAAGCCCAAGAGAACATGGAGGCCACTCATCAAGCTCAAGAAGAGGTGGAGGCACAAATGGAGGACGCCCATGGAGGTCAAAGTCCACCTCAAAGGATTACAAGAAGCATGTTCAAAGCCTTGGGAGCTAGAGGACATTTATTTTCTCTTTTTGTAGTGTCTTTAGTTGAAGGTGCTTAGAGGGAAACCTTAGAAACCTCTTTTGTTATAGCATCTTTTAGGTTTTTTAAGAGCTTTAGGGGGGTGTATTAGTAGATAGGTGTAGGAGTAGAATAGGGGGTGCCAAAGTGAAGGAAAGGATCACACCTTCCTTGCTTGGCATTTTTAGCGCCGGTTCTAGATGGTTTTGGGAGGGAATTTTGAATTGTTTAGCTTTCATTTTTCAGCACCTTAGGCTATAAATAGAGGTGCCTTCCTTGTAAAATTGAGATTTGAATTCATCTAAAGAAACTATACTCAAAATTGGAGTGAGCATTTGGAGAGCTTTTGAGCTTCTACTCTAGTCTTATCTTGAAGGACCATGGTTTCCTCAAGTGGCGGCTTGCACACTCATCTAGGAGCATCCATACTTCTAGTGGCGTGATCATCCAACCTATCTTCCATCTTCATGAGCATTCTCTTCTCCTTCCTTTCTTCTTCTTCAATTTGTTCATGTTGCCTTGAGTTTTGAGTTGTTGTTGTTTCGGTTCCTCTAATTTTCCAGCACCTATTTTCTGTTTGTTGCTTATTTCTGTTCGGTACTTTTGTTTTTAATTCAATTCTGTTCGGTCTATTCTTTTTATTTTCCTTTGTTGATTCAATTTGACAATATTTGGTTCATCCAAATGAGTTTGGGATTTGGTACTTGTTATTGGTGAGTTCTTGATTTTAGAACCATGATCCAACTTCTAAGAAAGTGCCTCTATATTTTCCAGCTCAAGGTGATTCCTCAAAGTGTCAAGAATCTTGTTCTATGTGGCTATTGGAATCACATCATGTGGCACTCTAGGTTAGGACATGTTTCCTCTAGAATTGTTCATAATGTGATGAAACTAAGTAATGTTACTGGTCACAAACGTGATTTCTTTTGTCAAACATGTGCTATAGCTAAATCTCATTAGCTTCCTTTTACTGATTCTCTTACTGTTTACACTACACCGCTTCAATTGTTTTTTATTGACATTTGGGGACCTTCTCCAGTTTCCTCTTCTAATGGATCCAAATATTATATTGCCTTTCTTGATGCTTTTTCACATTATACAAGGCTTTATCTTTTGCACTCAAAATCCCAATTTATGAATGTCTTTATTCAATTTAAGTTGTATGTTGAAACTCAAACTGGTCACATTTTAAAATCAATTCAGACTGATAATGCAAAAGAATTCTTATCTCTTAAAACTTATCTTGCATCTCATGGCATTCATCATCGTCTCATTTGTCCACACATACATGAACAGAATGGCTCAATTGAGCGCAAACATGAACATATTGTTGACATGAGTCTTTCTTTACTTGCTGATGCATCTTTGCCTCTCAAATTTTGGGGATAATCTTTCTCTTTTGCTTTTCACATTATTAACAATCTACCTACACCTGTTTTACTCAATAAAAGCCCTTATGAAACGTTGTTTTTACATAAACCAGATTATACTTTTTAAAGGTTTTTGGTTGTGCTTGTTATCCGCTTTTAAGACCATATAATCAACATAAGTTTGATTTCCGCTCTTCCTTGTGTTTGTTCTTAGGTTATAGTACTCGTAACAAAGGCTATATTTGATTCCAACCTTCTGGCAAACTTATTTTATCTCGTCATGTGCTTTTTAATGAGTACTTGTTTCCTTATTCTTTATCTGATAATCCTTTTCTTCCTACTATTTCTTCTGCTCCTTCTCCTCATGTTCCTTTCACTAATCCTTTAATTGTTGTTTCCCTTTCTCCTTCTGTAACTGACATTTCATCTGTTGCTCATGATAATGTTACTAGTAATACTCTTGATAATCTTTCTGCTAGTACTTCACCTGTTTTTGCTAGTTCTTCACATTTTTCTGCAGGCACCGTCCCTTCTTCATCTGAACCACATCCTACTAGTACTAATATACATCCGATGACAACTCGTGCTAAGGCTGGCATCTACAAACCCAAAGTTCTTTCCACCTCTACTACTCAATCGGATCTTGAACCAACCACATACAAACAAGCAATGCAACAACCCCCATGGTTACATGCCATGAAAGTAGAGTATGTAGCCCTTCTAGACAACAAAACCTGGACGCTTACTCCCTTACCTCCTAGAGCAAATCTTTTTGGTTGTAAGTGAGTTTTTAAACGTAAGTTTAATGCTGACGGTACACTACAAAGGCATAAAGAAAGACTGGTTGCCAAGGGTTTTCATCAATATGAAGGTTTTGATTTCACTAACAGATTCAACCTTGTTGTCAAGCCGACTACTATAAGAGTTGTTCTCACTATGGCATTGTCTGCACGCTGGCCTATACATCAACTTGATATAAACAATGCTTTCTTGAATGGAGATCTTGCTGAATATGTCTACATGCAACAACTTCCCGATTTCTCCTCCCCTGACTCCACTCTTGTTTGCAAGCTTCATAAGGCAATTTATGGCTTAAAACAAGCCCCACGGTCTTGGTTTCTTAAACTCTCAAACACTCTTATTAGTATGGGTTTTCATTCCTCTAAAAGTGATTCATCTCTTTTTCTTCGTTTTACACCTAATGGCACTCTCATTATTCTTATTTATGTTGATGATATTATAGTTATTGGCACATGGAGGTAAGCTTCTTCTTCTCCAACTTTCCACACGATCATGATGAGAGGGATATGTGGAAGATTTTTCAGAGACGGGGGAGGATAAAAGATATCTTTATCTCAAGAAGGTTAAACATCAAGAGACAAAGGTTCAGATTTGTGAGGTTCCACGAGGTGGTAGAGGAAGATGAACTGGAAAGAAGGTTGAACGCCATTTGGATTGGGACTTGGAAGCTGAGGGCTAATAAAGCAAAGTATACGAAGGTAACAGGGACATCTATAGAGCGGAACGCAGACCTGAATGGCTTGAAAGCAACACAGCAGAGGCAGGAACGAAGGGTAGCTCACCGGGCTCACACTCATCCACCGGCTGGGTTCAACAACAAGCGTTCCTACGCACAGGCAGTGACCATGGACCGTCGACAACCTTTCATTCAGGCAAAAGGGCACACTGAACTGAACATGGCCCATATCAATGGGGTGAAGGAGGAGGTTGAATGGTTGAGGAACAATTTTGTTGGAAAACTGTCTGACGTAGGGATGGTGCAGGTGGTAAAGGAGAGTTTCATCATGGAAGGCGTTGATTTCATCAGAGTAAGATATTTAGGTGGCCAGTATGTGCTCTTGACAGGGGAATCGGATGGGATGATCCAGAAGACGTTAAAAAATAACAAGGAGATGATGGCAGCCCTTTTCGAGTCCATTGTCCCGTGGGAGGAGAGTTTTGCAGTAGATGAAAAGGTGGCATGGATTAGATGCAGAGGACTACCTCTTAGCATGTGGAACAGAGGATGCTTTGAACGTGTTGCTGCTCAAGTAGGATCCTTTGTGGAGGTAGACGGAGCTACGTTGGAATTCGAAGTTGTGGAGTTCGCAAGGCTAAGAGTAAGGGCACCGGTGGGACGAGCCATTCACATGGTGATGGATATGAAGATCAACGATACTCTCTGCCAGGTTGTCTTGGAAGAAGAAATCCCTTCGCTAAACACATGTGGGTATTGCTTGCATGGCAGAGGGAGTGAGGCACGACGAGACGATTCAGACGAGGGGTTGGAGGAAAAGTTTGGCGAGGATGTGCTAGAATCGGAGGGCTCCGACGTGGATGCTCAAGATTTTGAGGGGAGGAAAGGCGTCGAAGAATGCTCGGTAAAGTTCTCGGCGGTGGACGCGGTGGGGGAAGGGGGTGGCGCCAGCACAGGTAGCTCTAGCAAGGACGCGGGGTCTAGGGCTGAGAGTAGGTTGCCATTTTTGGAGGAGCAAGTAGGTTGTTCGTGGAAAGCAAGTGCAGACAGGGCTCATTTTAAGCATGCGCCAGTGCAGAAGGAGGATGGGACATCTAAGAGATTGTCAACGGCTAGTAGAAGTGCAAATGCGTCTGACCTAATTGTTAATGGGCTAGATAAGGCCCAATTACACGAAGGGAGTGAGTTTAGTATCTTTGTGGGTCTGGGCTTGAAACAAATGGAAGCTGAGCAGTTAGGAGGGGTGTCGTTAGCAAGGAACACAAAGACAGGGGTGGATGATGCGGTGGAGGCCAGGGCTAGCAAATCCGACGACGAGAAGAGTGACGACAATCCCAGGGATGGTAGCAGCAGGTCCCCGTCCAGGGTAGAGGCAAGCGGGGAGGATGTAGTGGGCAAAGTGAAGAACACGGAGGAAGACGACGGAACGGGGATGTTTGCGCCGAGGACGAGGGGCTCTGAACGCCTAGGCGAACCGTCTCCGACCAGCCCAACTACTCAGGCGTATCACATCCGCACCAGGGCTAGGGTGAAGGCGATTGACACAGGTGCAATGAGCGGTGATGCGAAGAGGATGACGAAGAAGGTTGATGACGAAAGGAAGATGGCAAAGGCGAGTGGGGGGCGCAAATCTGTCATTAAAGAAGGGAGATTGCGTCCCAGTCCGGTAGGCGGAAGGAGAGGCATGGTGGAGGACATTTCTCAGGCGGTGGTCGTGTCCAGTCGGCAGGATGAAAGGGTTGGTGCTCTGAGCGGTAACAACTTGTCTGACGGAGCTGTTAGGAATTGCAATAGGCTGTATTGGATCAACAATGAGCACTCAGAAGCGGTGAGAATCTGGACCATCGGAAAGGAATTGGGATTCACCTTCTCGGGTGAGGAGGAAGTGGTGGTTGGCCGTATTCAAGCTATGGAAATTTGGTATAAGGCAGGAGTCAGGAAGGAAAGTGTAAGCAGAGTGGAGAACAGTATATCTGATGATGAAGGTTGATCCTGCCTGTTGACCAAAACGCTGGAGCTTTGCCTCGTCAAACTTGGATCGACGTATGCGCCGTGTTTGCCTCCGCCCTTCACCGCGATCCACCTCAAGAACCTGCAAAAGACGAAACGGCGCCGCTGCGGCCGATCGCACTCCAACGCCCAAGTCAGTGACTGAACCACCAATTACTTCAAGAGTAAGACTCAAGAACTCTAAGGAACCGTGACCAGTTCTCTCTCAGTGCACTCAAGACTCGCAAGCGTAAAGAATAATCTGAACGTGCGTACCTCAGAAGTTCGTTGAGAAACTCTTATATACCTGGACACTTTCTCTCTCCTGACAGTTACACACCTGGACACGTGGCTTGGATCCAACTGTACACGTGCCTTCATCTAGAGCATCCTTGACTTGGGCGCTACTTCTGACTCTCCTTTGGCTAAGTTACTTATGCATGATACTACTCAGTGCATAATTGTCTTGGAGCGCGATCTCTACTGGATTGGCGAGTTAGGGTGCCTTCGTACACACCTTCCCTGTGGTCTCGCCGGCCGCCTTCATAATCTGCACCACCTGTTCCACCGTTTATGCCCGAGTAAGCTGTCCCCCGACCTCATCCTCTGGCCAGCTGGGAAGCATCCATCTGCCTTCATCTTCGGCGACGTCCTTGCTTTGGCGATCTCAAATCACTTGGTCGCCTGGATTCACATCTGGCGACCTCATCTTCAACTTGGTGACCGCCGGTATTGGTATGATGGAGATTGGAGCACGCCAACTTAATAACTGGCGAGTACGCGAACCCCCCGACCTCCTTCCCTTCTGCCAACCAGGTGTACCATCCAACACGCCTATACCATAGCTCGACGCCACGTCATTACTCCCGACTAGCAGGGCGGTACAAAGGTAATTAGTATGAACATAAGGGGTGTTGGGGGTCCTCACAAAAGGAAGTATCTGAGGGAGTTGATTCATAAAGAACAGGCGGGTATGGTGTGTCTACAGGAGATTAAATGTAAGGATTTGGGGTCGCATGAGATTTTCAAAATGTGGGGTTCAAATGAGATTGAGTGGGTTGTTGATCCTGCCTGTTGACCGGAGCGCTGGAGAATGCCTCGTCAAAGGATCGACGTGCGCGCCGCTACTCACCTCCGTTCCTCCTCGGGATCTATCTCAAGAACCTGCAAAGAAACGATACGGCGCCGCTGCGGCCGATCGCACTCCGACGCTCAAGTCAGTGACGGTATCACCAAATACTAAGAACTGGAACCGTGCAAATCTCTCTCACAAACAGCTCTGTCACTCGCAAGCGTAAAGTGTATGAACTGAACGTGCGTACCTTAGAAAATCTGTTAGGAACTCTTATATACCTGGTGGTTTTCTCTCTCCTGGCAGTTACAGACTTGGACACGTGGCTCGTATCCAACTGTACACGTGCCATCATCTGGAGGCTCCCTGACTCGGCGCTACTTCTACTCTCATTTTGGCTAAGTTACCTATGCATGGTGCTGCCCAGTGCATAGCTAACTCAGGAGTGCGATCTCTACTGAAACTGGCGAGGTAGGGCCTTCATACACCTTCCCTGTGGTCTCGTCGGCCGCCTTCATAATCTGCTTCTCCTTTAACTTCGGCGATGTGCTTGTTCTGGCGATCTCCGACTGCCTGGTCGCCTGAGTCTGCATCTGGCGACTTCGTCCTCAACCTGGCGATCGCCTATTCTGGTAAGCTGGAGATCGGAACACGCCAACTTAACTATCGGCGACTACACGTGCCTCCCGACTTCCTTCCCAACTGTCAACCTGGCGCCTTGTCAACACGCCTACACTGTAACAGGATGCCACGTCATCGCATCCGACCATCAGGGCGGTACACAAGCCCCCCAGTCTTAAGCGAAGACTTGTCTAGCGAAAAGACTGAAAAAGCCTTCGTTAACACCGGTCTACGTGGCATGGGCGCATAATTCCAAGCGATAGTACTTTTTGCTGCTCTGACGCTCCACCAAACCCTTCGCGCATCGTTCGACACGTGGCTCTCATCAACGGCTATCTTCCTCTGCCGTTAGCGCTTCCCAAAACCGTTTCGAAAACCCCTAAACCCCTTACGCTCCTACTGTTCCATCACTTTCTTCACACTTGCATACACTCTTATTTCCTTCTGCGAAAGCTCTCGACATTCCTCGACGCTCTAGATCACCACCTCCCTTTCACATTCTCCCGATCATCGAAAGGTAACTACCTTCCTTCATCTGCTGGGTTTTCTTGCATTTTCACCGTTTTGCATCATCCTGTAACTGTCTGGTGCATACGTTGTGGGCTGTTTTTCCATTTCTCCTTCTGCGCGATTTAGGGCTTTGTCGATCGTCGCAACGAACTCACATTCGTTCGTCTTTCACCTTCCTTTCATGATCGAGTCAGCCTTTGTAACCCTCCTGATTATTTTTTCTTCCTCCTTCGTTTGCAGTTGCTACCATGACTCGCACGAAGATCACCCCGAACCCCCCTCCGTCAGCGCGAAACCCCCCTTCACAAGCACACGACTCTACGCAAGTTCGTGGTGCCCCCTCTTCGCAGGCTGTGAGGCCCGCGTCTTTTCAAACCACTCTGGCCCAGGCGACTCCACCAAACGCTGGAGGAGCCCCCACCCCACTGCCAGACTTCAAGACGTTATACTCATGGGCTAACTCAACCCTCTTAAAGGAAACGTCGTCGGTGAACACCGCGGGAGCGGTTCTGCGATTGACCAACGGGGACGAGGCCCACCAATCATTCCACAAGGAGCACGATGAGAGAATGATGGTGCTGCCTTGCCCAGCCACTCTGCCAGTGTGCGCCGATGATAAAGTGAGCGCCGACGGGCCCTTCTGCTTCGTCTACACCACTCTCTTCAAGAAGATTAAACTCAGGTTCCCTCTCACTCGATTTGAGAGGGAACTCTTAACCGAGCTCAACATTGCTGCCGCCCAGCTTCACCCCAACAGCTGGGCGTTTGTCCGAGCTTTTGAGGTAACGTGCGCCCACCTGGGGTTGCCCGCGTCAGTGGACGTGTTTTTATTCCTGTTTGAGGCCAAGCACCCAGGAGATCGCCTGTGGGTCAGCCTGAACGCCATTGCTGGGAGATCCATTTTCACCATCTTCCAGCAGTCGTACAAGGATTGGAAGGGGAAATTCATCCAGGTTCGCGCAAACGACAAAGACCCTTCCCTTCTCGACGGTTTCCCCTTGTACTGGGTGGACAAGGGGAAAAAGGAGTCCAAGAGCTGCTTCAGGAGGCCCCGAAGTCCTGATAGCATTTGTCTCTTCTGGAAGAGGGTGGCAGATGCCCACATAACATTCTTGACCCCCACCCTGATTTCCTTCGAGTTCTTTGAGGACCAGTTGGAATTTCAAATAGGTTAGGACGCTACATCTTTGTCTTGACATTGCTTCTGATATTGTTTCTGGGCGTCTTGTGTGACACACACAAGACTTTGGTTTTATCTTTTCTGCATATGCCTGCTTTTGCTGTCTTATTGTCTTGTACACTTACCCCTTTCTCCTTTGAGCTAACTTATGCACTTTCATTTCGTGCAGACACCATGTTGGGTAAGCACATGCTCGCCGATTTAAAGGCGCTCGCCCGCAACCACGGGTTGGCGACCGGCTCCCAGACGGTTCCCAACTCGGCGGTCGAGAAGGCCATCATCCAGGGGCGATCACCGCCTAAGGCGCCCACTCAACGAAAGAAACTGGTCCTTAAGAGGCCAAAGCGGAAAGCCCCCCAAGTTGTCCAAGAGGATGAGGAAGAGGACGACGAGGTCACAGAGGATGGCCTTGTCACGAAAAGGAAGAGGGTGGCACCATCTTCTCCACCTGCCCCGCCCCCTCTTCCAGCTTCAACACCACCATCAACACCCGCTCCTCCTCCCTCATCATCAGCACCACAAGCCCCTTCACCACCAGTCCAAGCAGTTCCATTGGCCACTGCGCCACCTGCAACTGAGGCCCCAGAGCCAAATTTCTTGGAGGACCCCCCGAGCGCCTCCACACCACATATATCAGCAGGAGGGGGCCCTCCTTCCAACACTTCAGCTGCAGGAATCGTTCCAATCGGGGATGAGGTCGCTCACACCTCTCCAATCCTAATCACCGAGTTCCCGATTGCGTCGCCACGCCAAGAAGCAAACACCGAAAATATTGTTAAGGAAGGCGGCGACGAGAACCCTCAACAAGCCCCCCTGGCGCCTCTCCAAGCTGCAAATCTTTCCCTCGAGGTTACGAGGATGTGGGAACCTCTGACTGCTAAACTCAAAACCATTGCAGAGGATATCCCATCAATCATAACGAGAGCTGTGGAGAGCTCCACCAGGCGGCTATAGGATGATATCTACAACCTCAAGACCGAGAACAGCACAATGAAGGTCGAGGTGGAGAAGGTGTCATTCAGTCTAACGCTCGCGGAAATGGAACATTCTCGAGTGGAGGATGCTCTAAACACCGAGCTTAGGCTTGCGCGCAAGGAAGCTGTTGACCTTCGCCGCAAAGTCCATGAACTTGCCCAAGAAAAAGTCGAACTTGAAAGCAGAATCGTGCCTCTACGTACCAAGGCGAGCGACCTGGAGGCTCAAATTCAAGCCAATGCCGATAAGGTACAGAAGCTGGAGCAAAGGTCGATCGACCGCGAGAAGCTACTTGGGCAAGTAGAGAAAGCAAGAGACGACGCCATGGCTGATCTCTCTGAGGCAAACAAAGAGAAGGTGAAGATGGCTGCCGAGTTGGCCCAAGCTCAAACAGAATCCAAGAAGGTGGCTGACGACCTTCTCCAAGCTCAAGAGACCAACAAACAACTCCGAAAACAGGTCGAAGAGCTGGAGCAGCAGAACAAGGAGCTTAAGCAGCAGGTTGAAGGATTTCAAAAGCAAATTGAAGAACTTAAGCTAAGCTCCGCTCAGATTCTGGTTGCCGGGTTTGATGCCGCTCGAGAACAGTTCGCATGCCTATTCCCCGATCTTGACTTTAGCATGGTGTCGTTAGACAACGAAGTAGTAGATGGGAAGGTCGTCCCCGCCGAAGGCTCAACCAATTCTACCCCATCTGCTTCTTTATGAATTCACCTGTATTTGCCTTGTAAAAAACTCTTGCACACGTATTTTGAACAGCTTCTTATTTCAATAGCGAAACTTGAACATTTCTTCTGACTCCTTTTGAGCGCTTTACTTTCTTTGTATGTTTAACTCTGCTGCGTTTAACTTAGCGATTTTACAAACATGACCTTTGGCGTAACTGCTTCGAGCCGATTCAAACTTAAGCAATAATCGCTTTAAACAACTTGTACCCCTGAGGCACTAACCTGATCGTAAGAAAAAGTTCCAAGCAACGAACTGTGATCCAAACATCGGTTCAAACAACGTCCCACTTGACCCGCTTTATCAAACAAGTCTTTCAACCTTCTCGCCGTGTTTGAACTTTTCGCGGTCACCTAGACCTCTTGATAACACCAGCTTTCCTTAGCCTCAGGCTTTGGCAGTCATTTCTTTATCTGAGGCAGAAATGCCCTTTGGGATCTTCCTTTACCTCCCTGAACCCCAGAGCTGGAGACTGGCTGGCTAGGCGTTCTCTTCGAACCTACCTTAGCCACCTTTCAAGCTTCTTCCACCCTCTTCGCCATACCTGAACTCGTTCAAGACGAGAAGGATTTTATCTTGCCTATACTCGCGCACAAGCGAGAAGGTCTTTTAACTCGCCTGAACTCGCTCATCGGCGAGAAGGACTTTTACTCGCCTGAACTCGCTCATCGGCGAGAAGGACTTTAAACGGCCTTAACTCGCTCGACGGCGAGAAGGACTTTGTCTGGTGCCTCAACTTGCCCAGGGTGTACATCTCCTCCCCCCTGGATGCACTGAGGACCTTTCCTGCCTGCGCCCGCACAACGGCGAGGAGGTCTTTGATGGGCCTTAGTTCGCACAACGGCGATAAGGACTTTATCCGGTGCCTCAACTTGCCCAGGGCGTACATCTCCTCCCCCCTGGATGCACTGAGGACCTTTCTCGCCTGCGCCCGCACAACGGCGAGGAGGTCTTTAACTTGCCTCTACGTTGCCCCGGGAGTTACATCTTCTCGCTCCCAGAAACACGGAGGACTTTTCCTCTTTCTCGCCTGCACTCGCTCGACGGCGAGGAGGTCTTTCATCTGGTGCCTCCGATCGCCGATAAACGATGAGGACTTAACAACTTAACTGGTGCCTCTAATCGCCGAAAAACGATGAGGACTTTAAAAACTTAACTGGTGCCTCTAATCGCCGAAAAACGATGAGGACTTTAAAACTTTAGAAAACACGCGACATATCTTTTCGTGCCTTAAATCATGTACGAATGACAAGGTCTTTCTTCGAAACTTTTGGAAATAACACATATGCAATCTGAAAACACCTTATACTTTCGAAAACTCTTCTTTTATTGGGTGGCCTCATTAAAAACCCTCCTTAGGGAAAAAAGAGTGCCCCCTTGAAACTGTTTTAACAGAAACATTGCAATATAACATTTGTGTTTGTCTTTACTTACAAAGCTCTTAGCTATAGTACAACTTCAGGTGTGTGGCGTTCCAGGTACGAGGGATCGCCCCTCCTTCCAGTGTCTCTAAGCGGTAGGCTCCGTTCCCGAGTGCCTCGGTTATTCTGAACGGTCCAGTCCACTTGGGTGACAGTTTATTCTCCATCTCGTACTGGTGGGCCTTCCTCATCACCAGATCGCCTTCTCTAAACTGCCTTGGCATCACCTTGGAGTTGTACCTTCGCTCGACCCTTCTCTTCACCGCCTCAGCCTTCAGCCTTGCCTCCTCCCTAACTTCATCCAGCAGATCCAGGTTCAGCCTTCTCTCTTCATTCGAGTCTTCCTCTACAAAGTTTTGGAATCTCGGCGAGCTCTCCTGAATCTCGACTGGAATCATGGCATCACACCCATAGACCAAGCTAAACGGGGTCTCATGGGTTCCTGACTGCTCGGTGGTGTGGTACGCCCAGACTATACGGGGCACCTCCTCAGCCCAACTTCCCTTGGCTTTCTCGAGCCTTCTCTTCAAACCTCTCAGCAACACCCGATTAGCTGATTCCACCTGGCCATTAGTTTGAGGGTGCTCGACGGATGCAAACACTTGCTGAATTCCGACCCCTTCGCAAAGCTTCTTCAACAGGTGGCTCGCAAACTGAGTCCCATTATCTGATACCAGGCGCTTAGGCACCCCAAACCGGCACACAATATTCTTCCATACAAAGCCTTCGATCTTGTGCGCGGTGATCTGGGCCACTGGTTCTGCTTCAATCCACTTGGTGAAATACTCAATCGCCACCACCAAGTACTTCATCTGCCTGATCGCCAGTGGAAAAGGTCCCAGGATGTCGATTCCCCAAGTATGAAACGGCCAAGGGCTATAGATCGACTTCAACTCCTCGGGAGGTGCCTTGTGCCAATCGGCGTGCTGCTGGCATTGTTTGCAGCACTGGGCATACTTCTTGCAATCTTCTCTCATTGATGGCCAATAGTAGCCCGCACGGAGAGTCCTCGCGGCCAGAGCTCAACCCCCGACGTGACTTCCACATATTCCTTCGTGGAGCTCTGCCATAATCCTCGTGCACTTCTCGCCGTGTATACATTCCAGGAGTGGGTGAGTGAATCCAAACCTGTATAGATCGCCATCAATCAATGTATACTTGCTGGAATTTTTCTTTACCTTCCTAGCTTCTGTTGGATCTAGCGGGAGGAGGCCATCCGCCAGGCACCGCTTGTACTGTGTTATCCAGGTGTCTGGCTCGTGGGTGGCACAGACATGCATCACGTCCACTTTCTCTCCTCGACATGCTCTAATTCTCGGCGATCTCAGAGTTTCTTGCGTCAAAGACTTATGGCTTCTCGCTGCTCTCTCCGTCGACCTGCTTATCTGAAGGACCAGGTGATCTGCTACAAATGCCCTCGGCGTCTTCAAAGTTTCTTGAATCACTGTCCTCTGCCTACCCCCCTTGCCTGAGCTGGCGAGCTTAGCAAGCAAGTCAGCTCGGGCATTCTGTTCTCGGGGCACATGCACCACTTCAAAAGAGGCAAAGGAGCTCTTCAATTCCTGCACATACGCCAAGTAAGCCGCCATTTGTGGATCTTTAGCCTGGAACTCGCCTGTTACTTGCCCTGTGACTAGCAGCGAGTCACTCTTAGCCATCAGCACTCTGGCTCCCATTTCCTTAGCCAGCAGAATTCCGGCGATCAGCGCCTCATACTCTGCTTGATTGTTGCTGGCTTTGAAGGCGAATCTCAACGATTGTTCGATCAGCACGCCGTTGGATCCTTCCAATATGACTCCAGCACCGCTACCCTGCTGGTTTGACGATCCATCCACCGAGAGTACCCAGCGGAAATCGTCTCCTTCAACCCGCGTCGCCTCTGATGAGAGCTCGACTACAAAATCTGCAAAGATTTGCCCCTTGATCGGGCCTCGGGGCTCATATTTAATGTCAAACTCTGACAATTCCACTGCCCACTTCACCATTCTTCCTGCAACGTCAGGCTTCTTCAAGACCTTCTGGATGGGCAAGTCAGTCATCACCAGTATTGTGAAGCTGTGGAAGTAGTGGCGCAACCTCCTCGCCGAAAACACCACCGCCAGCGCAGCCTTCTCCAGGGCCTGATACCTCGTTTCTGGGCCCTGCAACACTTTACTCACGAAATAAATAGGCTTCTGAGCCTGGTCTTGGTCCTGGGCGAGCACGGCGCTCACCGCCCTCTCAGTCACTGCGAAATACAATCTGAGAGGGATGCCCGCCAGTGGTTTGCACAGAACCGGCGGGCTCGCCAAATATTCCTTCAGCTTGACGAAAGCTTCCTCGCACTCTTTCGTCCAAGCGAACTTGTTATTGCGCCGCAGACACTGGAAATAGGGATGCCCCTTTTCTCCGCTTGCTGACACGAAGCGGGATAGTGCTGCCATCCGACCTGTCAGCTGCTGGACCTCTTTTACTGTAGCCGGGCTTCTCATCGCCAAGATGGCGGCACATTTGTCCGGATTGGCTTCTATTCCTCTTTCAGTCAAGAGAAAACCCAAAAATTTTCCAGCCTCCACGCCGAAAATGCATTTCTCCGGGTTGAGATTCAACTTGAACTTGGTGATCGTCGTGAACAATTCTTCCAAGTCTGCAACGTGCTTGCTTTTCTCCTGCGAGGTCACGACCATGTCATCGACGTAAGCTTGCATGTTCCTTCCCAGCATTGGTGCAAGTACTCGGTCCATCAGCCTCTGGTACGTGGCCCCCGCATTCTTCAGCCCAAACGGCATCACCTTATAGCAGTAGCACGACCTCTCCGTCATGAAGGCTGTTTTTTCTTCATCCATGGGATGCATCTTGATCTGATTATAGCCCGAGAAGGCGTCCAGGAAACTCAGCAGCTTGCACCCTGCAGCACTATCAACCAGGGCATCAATGCTTGGTAAAGGATACGAATCCTTTGGGCAAGCCTTATTCAGGTCGGTGAAATCGACGCACATGCGCCATTTCCCGTTGCTCTTCTTCACCAGCACGACATTCGCCAACCATTCAGGGTACTGGACTTCCCTGATGTGGCCTGCAGCGAGGAGTTTCTGGGTCTCATCCTTGATCGCCTGCCTCCTCTCTTCATTAAATTTCCTCCTTCTTTGCCGCACCGGTCTCACCATGTTGTCCATCGCCAGACGATGGCACAAGAAGTCGGGATCGATCCCGGGCATGTCCGAAGCGGACCAGGCAAACGCGTCCAGATGTCGTTCAATCACCTTGGCGATCTGGTCCTGGAGATCGACCTCCAGAGATCTTCCGAGCTTGAAAACTTTCCCCCCGATCTCCTTCTCGAGCCACTGCTCGACGGGCTTGGGCCTTGATTCTCTGGCGATCACCGCCTTGGCGATTCCGAGTTCCCTTGCTTCCTCCGGGCGATTCCGCGCCTCTTCTTCCTCCAGGCCAGCATTCCTCTCCCCCAGCTCAGCATCTACCATCTCTACGTCCCTTCCGGCGGCCTCCTCCATTATCGGCGGTCTGGGCTTCACACCGGGCGGTGGGGTGGTTGTGACATAGCTCACTGATCTTTTATTTTTCAGGCTATTCTCATAGCACTTTTTCGCTTCCTTCTGATCAGACTTTATCGTGATTACCACCCCTTCCATGGACGGCAGCTTCACCTTCATGTGCCGAGTCGATGGAATTGCGCCTATCCTGTTAAGGGTGGGCCTTCCCAGCAGGATGTTATATGCTGAAGGGGCGTTTACGATGAGGTACTTGATTTTCTCCGTCCTCGACCCAGCCTCATCGGTAAACGTGGTTCTCAGCTCAATGTACCCCCTGACTTCCACCTGGTCGCCAGCGAACCCATACAAGCACCCTCCATAGGGCCTCAGCTGGTCAAGGGGCAATTCTAGCTGCGTGAAAGTCGGCCAGAACATCACGTCTGCCGAACTTCCTTGGTCCACCAGAACTCGGTGAACCTTCCTCCCCGCCATGATCAACGAAATAACAATGGGGTCGTTGTCGTGAGACACAACGTCCCGAAGATCCTGCTTGGTGAACGTAATGTCCACTTCGGGCGAGTGATCTTCAAACATGTCCACCGACATCACCGATCGCGCGTACTTTTTCCTCTGCGATGCGGTGCATCCACCACCTGAGAAACCCCCTGCAATGGTGTGGATCTCCCCATGGATAGGCATCTCGTGTTGCTGGGCTTCTCCCCCTGCCGGCTGGGAACTCGACGCTCCTCCGGTCCTTCTGTCCAGCAGATAGTCGTTTAGGAACCCGCTCTTAACCAGGTCGTCGAGCTGGTACCCTAAAGACAAACACGAGTCCAGGTTGTGGCCAAAGCACTGGTGGAACTCGCACCAGACGTCCGGCTTCGACCCTAGCACCTTGTCGCCCACCTTCTCGGGCGCCTTCAATCTAGCAGATATATTAGGGATAGCGATCAGGTCCGCTAGTCCCATGACGAATTTGTGCTTAGGCGGGCGATTGTATTCCCGGCGTGCTGGTTGTTGGCGCGCTTGGCTTCTTCCCTTGTTTCTCCTATCGTAAGGATAGCGAGTCCTTTGATCCTATCTGGCCGCCGCTGCCGTTTCCAGCACCCTCTGTGGCTGGATCCTGGTCTGGGCGCGTGGCCTGACGGGAGCCACACTGCCTCTCTTCTCGGCGACCTCACTCTCGTCGGCGATGTGAGCCACCGCAAGTCGCCTGACTTCAGCAAACGTCGCTGGATGAGCCCTGATCAAGGCTTCGCAGAATGGCCCTGGCTGCACGCCCTTCTTGAAGGCATAAACCAGCATTTCTTTATCCTTTGCCGGCGATCTGACCATCTGTGCCCCGAAGCGATTGAGGTAGTCTCTGAGGGACTCCCCATGGTACTGCCTTATATCAAACAGATCATAGGACACTCTGGGCGGTGCCTTGTTCACAATATACTGCTCGACAAAGATTTTCGAGAATTGCTTAAAATTAGTTATGTGGCCATTAGGCAGGCTCACAAACCACTCCATCGCCGTTCCCTGGAGCGTGCTCACGAACATCTTACAATAGACAGCATCCGACCCCCCTGACAGCATCATCTGTGTGTGGAACGTGGTCAGATGAGCCTCTGGATCTTCCACGCCAGTAAAAACAGCTTTAACCGGGACCACGCTCGTGGGAATTGGCGTGTCGGTAATCGCCTGAATGAAAGGCATTGGGAAAACACGAGGCGGCGTCGACGGTGCCACCTCTTCAGCGGAAGAACGAACCTACTGTTCTTGGAGAGCTCGACGTAGCTCCTCGGCTACCTTACTGAGCTCCTCGTTCCTGGCGCGAGAGGCGACCAGGTCTTCATGTATCCTTGCCTGCTCGACGCGCGAGGCTTCTACAGTGGCCTGCAATGAGCGCATCATTTCTGCCATCTGCGCCATGGTCATGGCGGCGTCGCCTTCAGCTGCGACGGGAGCCACGGGACTGGAACGATTGCTTCTCATCTTTCTCATTAACTTCAGCGAACCACAGAAATACAGCAAATAACACTTCAACCACGAACGAATCAGCGACCGATCGAAGAAAATTCAAGAAACTGCGTAAGAACTTCAAGAACACCGCAAACCTTCGAAGAAAATCGCAGCTTCACCAAAAACCACCGTTTCCCCGCGAACCAAACAACCACTCGAAAGAACTCCAATCCACCGATCGAAAAGCCAAACGAACGGTTTAAAACACAAACTTCGCCGAACGAAACTCAAAGAAACCAAGAACGACGGTTGCACCAGTACACAACCGCGCAGAAAACCTCGAAAACCTCCACGAACTCACGCTGTGGATGGGAGCACGTTTTACACGGCCCCACGGTGGGCGCCTGATGATCCTGCCTGTTGACCGGAGCGCTGGAGAATGCCTCGTCAAAGGATCGACGTGCGCGCCGCTACTCACCTCCGTTCCTCCTCGGGATCTATCTCAAGAACCTGCAAAGAAACGATACGGCGCCGCTGTGGCCGATCGCACTCCGACGCTCAAGTCAGTGACGATATCACCAAATACTAAGAACTGGAACCGTGCAAATCTCTCTCACAAACAGCTCTGTCACTCGCAAGCGTAAAGTGTATGAACTGAACGTGCGTACCTTAGAAAATCTGTTAGGAACTCTTATATACCTGGTGGTTTTCTCTCTCCTGGCAGTTACAGACTTGGACACGTGGCTCGTATCCAACTGTACACGTGCCATCATCTGGAGGCTCCCTGACTCGGCGCTACTTCTACTCTCATTTTGGCTAAGTTACCTATGCATGGTGCTGCCCAGTGCATAGCTAACTCAGGAGTGCGATCTCTACTGAAACTGGCGAGGTAGGGCCTTCATACACCTTCCCTGTGGTCTCGCCGGCCGCCTTCATAATCTGCTTCTCCTTTAACTTCGGCGATGTGCTTGTTCTGGCGATCTCCGACTGCCTGGTCGCCTGAGTCTGCATCTGGCGACTTCGTCCTCAACCTGGCGATCGCCTATTCTGGTAAGCTGGAGATCGGAACACGCCAACTTAACTATCGGCGACTACACGTGCCTCCCGACTTCCTTCCCAACTGTCAACCTGGCGCCTTGTCAACACGCCTACACTGTAACAGAATGCCACGTCATCGCATCCGACCATCAGGGCGGTACAGTTGTGAACGGGAACGTGACTAATGCTGGAGGAGTAATTACGATGTGGAGGAAAAGTTGCTTTTGTCTTAGAACTGTCCTTAACGGAAGTAACTATAGCATCATTGAAGGGGAATGGAGGCTAGAAGACCCGTTACAGATTGTGGTGGTCAATATCTACAACACAGGGTCAGCGTTAGAGAAGAAGGCAATATGGGGGGAGGTTCGGGAGAAGAAATTGACGAGTAATACGAAGGTATGGTGTGTGGTTGGGGATTTTAATTCCATCAGGTGCCCAGGCGAGAGGAGGAATGTGGGTTGTGACGCCAATCACAGTGGTGAGATGAGAAGGTTTAATGCGTTTATTCAAAGCTCTGAATTGGTAGATTTACCAATGTTGGGTAGAAAGTTTACGTGGTATAAACTCAACGGATTGATAAAGAGTAGAATAGACCGGTTCTTAGTGTCGAGGGAGTGGTTGGATAGGTGGCCAGACAGTAAATACCGGGTGTTAGACAGGACGGTGTCGGATCATTGTGCACTGGTATTAGATACGGTCACCGTGGATTGGGGGCCGAAACCGTTTCGTTGCTTAGATGTTTGGCACAAAGATAGAAGGTTCAGGGAGTTAGTCCGCAACAGATGGCTCAGTTATGAAATCGAAGGTGGAGGTTTATTTGTGTTCAAAGAGAAGTTGAAATTGTTGAAGGCTGACTTAAAAGAGTGGAACAGGGAGGTGTTTGGCAATGTATTTCAGCAAGGGGATGAGATTCAAAAAAGGATACATGAGTTGGATGCAAAAGATGACGAGAGTGAGTTGGATGGGGTGGGTAGGGAAGAGAGGAAGTGGTTGTTATCAGAACTAAGAAGTAATAATCTTAGTCAGGAGGCCATTTATCAGCAGAAGGCCCGCATCAAATGGCTGAAGCAGGGGGATTTGAACACAAAGTACTTTCACTCGACCATAAAGTGGAGAAGAGCAAGGAATGGGTTCAACGGGGTGAGAGACAACGGTGTGTGGTATGAAAACCAGGGGGTGGTGAAGGATAAGGTTAGAAATTTTTTCAAAGAGAGATTCTCTGGCGATGATAGTTTGAGCGTCAAGCTAGATAATGCAAGTTTTAAAAGGATCTCTGATGAAGACAATATCTGGTTGGTAGGAAGGATTTCGGAGGAGGAGGTTAAGGAGGCGGTGTGGAGCTGTGGCAGTGATAAAAGCCCGGGACCTGATGGCTTCAATTTTGGTTTCATCAAGTTATGTTGGGAGGAGTTGAAGGAAGACATCTTTAGGGCAGTGCGTAATTTTGAGGAAGATGGGAGATGGCCACGGGGGACGAACGCCTCATTTATATCGTTAATACCTAAAGTGGAAAATCCCCAATGTTTGAACGAGTTCAGACCGATATCTCTGGTCGGGTGCATGTACAAAATTGTGGCAAAGATTCTGTCAAACAGGTTGAAGAAAGTTCTGCACAAGGTCATTGATGAGAGGCAGTCGGCGTTCTTGGAAGGTAGGGGGATTGTGGATAGTGTCTTAGTAGCAAATGAAGTGTTGGAGGATATCAAGAGCAGAAAGAGCAGTTGTATCTTCTTTAAGGTTGACTATGAGAAGGCATACGACTCAATCCATTGGAGGTTCTTGTTCTATATGCTGAAGAGATTAGGCTTCTGTGGGAGATGGGTCGGATGGATTAAAGCGTGCCTTGTGTCCTCATCAGTGTCTGTTCTTGTGAATGGGAGTCCAACTCAGGAGTTCAAGCCTAGGAAGGGGGTAAGGCAAGGAGACCCGTTGGCACCGTTTCTGTTTCTCATTGTGGCAGAAGGTCTAGCTGGAGTGGTAAGGATGGCGGTTAATAAGGAATTACTAGAAAGTGTGGAGATCGGAGGTAGGCTCACCAAGGTAAATATGCTTCAGTTTGCGGATGACACGCTTTTTCTTTGTAAAGCGAGTGCTAATAGTGTGTTTGTCATCAAAGCCATTCTTATATGTTTTGAATTAGCGTCCGGGTTGAAGGTTAATTTCCAGAAGAGCAGTGTTGGAGGGATAGGGTGCAATAATCTCTTGTTACAGCGTTTTGCGACGGTCTTGAATTGTGCCACGATGAAGACTCCGTTTAAATATCTAGGCATACCTGTAGGAGGAAATCACAGAAGAAGCAAGTTTTGGGAAGAGGTGGTGGAAAGAGTGAGGAGGAGACTAGGCAGATGGAAGGGTAAGTTTATTTCAATGGCTGGTAGACTATGCTTGATTAAGTCGGTGTTATCTGCTTTGCCTTTATTCTATATGTCTCTGTATAAAATGTCGGTAATGGTGGCGAAGGAGATTGCTAGACTGTAGAGGAATTTCTTGTGGGGCTGGGGGTCAGAAGGTAGGAGAATCGTATGGGCCTCATGGGCTAAGGTGTGTGCACCAAAAGAACAGGGGGGGCTTGGTATGATTGACATTAGGCGGTTCAATATTGCATTGCTAGGAAAATGGATTTGGCGCCTAGGTTCAGAGAAGCAGGGTTTGTGGAAAGAGGTGGTGGAGTCAAAATATGGAGGCTGGAGGGACTTACAAAGTCAAAGGAAGAACCGCTTGGATTCTCTCTGGTGGAGGGATCTGAAGGAGGTTTGGGTTCTAAATTATTGGAAGGATAACTTTGAGGCCAACTTATTGTGGGAGGTTGGGAATGGGAGGGTGATCAGTTTCTGGGATGATAGTTGGGCAGGCAATGTAGCCTTAAAAGAGTTGTTCCCGAGGCTTCATTCTATATGTACGAACAAGGAGTCTCTGCTTTGGCAGGTTAGGGAGTGGTCTGAAAGCTCGGGGTGGGTATGGAAGATAGAATGGAGAAGAATCTTGTTCGAATGGGAGCTGAGTCTGGAGCGTCAACTGATGCATATTCTGGGAGACCAGACGGGGAGGGCGGACAAGGAGGATAGGTGGGTTTGGAATGATAAAAGAACAGAGAGGTTCACGGTTAAATCAGCATACAACATCCTCAGGGACGAATATCAGGGGGAGCAGGGAGACATATATCTGGGTGTTTGGAGGCTAAAGGCGCAACCGTCTGCTCACCTGTTGGCGTGGAGGGCTTTGGAAGACAAAATTGCAACCAAAGCCAATCTAGCAAGGAGGGGGGTAGGGCTAATTAATAACATATGCAGCTTGTGCGGGGAGGAGGAAGAGACTACGTCCCACTTGTTCTCTACTTGTAGGGTGGCCTGGCTTGTGTGGGAAATGTGCAGTGAGTGGGTGGGCATGACTTTTGTGAGCCACAGGGACCCGAAGGACCACTTTTCAAGCTTCCGGATGAGTGGGGTCACGGAAAGTGTAAATCAGGTTTGGGGGTGCGTGTGGCTAGCTGTGGTAGGGGAACTGTGGAATCATAGGAATAGGAAGGTATTTAGAAATGGTAGGGTAGATCATATTGAAATTTTTGCAATGTCGCAGGTAAAGGCGTGGTCATGGATTGCGAGTAAAGCGCAAGGTGTGTGTTTTTCTTTCTCTGATTGGTGTTTTGAGCCAATGGTATGTATGAGGTCTGTTATATTTCCTAGGAAATCATCCTCTTGAGAGGAGCAGTTGGCTTGTGTGTGTTTGGCAAGTTTCTGTATACGGGTTGAGATATCCCTGAAATATCTCTTTTAATTTATTCTTTTTTTGCCGATAAAAAAAAAATAGTTATTGGCACCTCATCTAATTTAATTGAATGTTTCATTGCACAGTTAAGTCACAACTTTGCTTTGAAAGATCTAGGCAAACTTCACTATTTTCTGGGTATTGAGGTAGCTTGGCTTGCTGATGGATCTCTCCATCTGTCTCAAACAAAATACATCAGAGATCTTCTCCAACGTGCTGTAATGCTGGATGCCAACCCACAACCTACACCAATGGTGTCAACTTCACGGTTAACCATTGGTGGCTCTGTAGCGGTTGAAAATCCAACCCTGTATCGTTCCATTGTCGGAGCTCTTCAATATATCACTCTAACTCGTCCTGAACTTTCTTTTTCAGTTAACAAAGTCTGTCAATTTATGCATTCCCCTCGCCTACACCATTGGAAAGTAGTCAAAAGGATTCTTCGCTATCTTGCAGGCACCTTACATCATGGTCTTCTCCTTCACCCCATCACTAACTTCTCCATCATCGCCTTTAGTGACTCTGATTGGGGCTTTGATCTCGATGACAGGAAGTCAACATCAGGTTACTGTATTTATATTGGTCGCAATCTGGTTTCATGGTTGTCTCGGAAACAAAAGATTGTCTCTAGAAGTAGCACTGAAGCATAATACAACAGCTGCTCTTGCTGATATTACTTGGCTTCAGTCCTTATTCACTGAGCTTCGCCTTCCAGGTTCCTTTCCACAGATATATTGTGACAATGTTGAAGTTGTTCTCCTTGCCTCTAATCCAGTTCTCCACTCTAAAACAAAGCACTTTGAGCTTGATCTCTTTTTTTGTGCGCGATCGTGTTCAACAACAACGCCTCTCTGTTGTTCATCTTCCTTCTCAATACCAAATTGTTGATTTGCTGACAAAACCTGTTTCTGGTGTTATGTTTCTGAAATTCAGAAGTAAACTCATGGTTGAACCTATTTCCACCATAAGTTTAAGGGGGGATATTAAGCAATAGAGTTGTTAGTTTGTTAATAGAGTTGTTAGTTTGTTTTAGTGGGTCGCACTCCTTCTCTTATCCTTACCCTTTCTTCTTTCCTTCTTCCTTGCCCTTTTCTCCCTTTCCTGCTCCAAACACGCATATGGTTATTTAGTTGAAGAATTAGAAGAACAAGTAAATTGTTAAGGTTGGTTTTGGATAATGGAAAGAATTGCAATTTTCACCAACACTAAAAAAAAATCAATGTGAAAGGTCAAAATGAGGGGAAAAAAATATCAAGGGATAGAGATTTCTTGAAGTTGGGTAACAAACAAATATCAAAAGCACAACAAGATGCACATCTATATATAGTCACCAATGAAAGAATGACTAAATTATTGAAGCAGGGCTAAATCTGAAAATGAAGATAGCAATATATCAAGTCTTTGATAGTCATTTACAGAAGGTTTTAAGTTACCATGCAAATCAATGTTGATGACTCCGTAACTTCAAGGCTAGGGGTGGCAAAGTGGGGCGGGCCATGCGGGCCGGCCCGCGGTAAAAAACGCGGGGCAGGCTGACGTTTTCAACCCGCTGACCCGCATTAGCCCGCCGCGCATAACCCGCGGCCCGCGCGGGCCAACCGCAGGGCAGGGCGGGCTGGCCCGCTAGCCCGCAAAAAAAAATTAAAAAAAAATAATTGATTTGACTTGTTAGAATATAACTTTATCTGTTCATCAATTCTAAAAATTTATTCTATAGTGGTTCATTACATTACAACACTAAGGGTTCTAATTAAATCCAGTGTGATTAAACTATTTTTTACAAAATTTGAAGGTTCCTTTTAAGTGATCATCCCTTTATATTGAGACAATGATTTAACAAGACATACAGTTAATTTTATATTTTGTGAGCGCATGAAACACGGGAATCAATCTTGTTTAAAAAAACTTTCTCTATTAAGTAACTGGTATAAACATATACATAAATTTTATATCCTGAATCCTTTGTTGCGTTTGTTCTAAGCTTGGTTTCATGAACATTGGTTTCCAACCTCTCAGTAGGATTAGACAATAAACTTCTAAAAAGAATATAAGAAATCATTAATTTTACAATTTTTTTTTCTTTTAGATGTTTCTGCAACACTCAATTGTTTTTTCTTCTACATTAAAAAAAAAAATGGACCGGCCCGCAAGCCTGCGGACCAACCCGCATGCGGGACGGGTCATGAAAACCAACCCGCATTTTGTATGTGGGGCGGGCCAACCCGACCCGCATTTTGCGCGCCTAAGCGGGCAGGCCTATGCGGGGCGCGTGGCCCGCTTTGCCACCCTAATCAAGGCTCAAGCACATAGATAGGAACTAATGGGAGATAAATGATATCAGTGAAATGTGGTGAAAAAGAACCCAGTATCATTGTGTGTACAATAATAAAATAGTGCCATAACTTCCTCTCTCCATAAATTAAATTTTAATATAGAATGCGTATCATGTTCTACACAATGTGCATTGGTTAATAGTTTCCTGTCTCCAATCATAAATGCGCTGCACAAGATGTGACATGTAAGATTAAGAAGTAAGGATTCTTACACTTCACAGTCAAGGGTTTTCAAAATTCTTGCCTTCCAGTGCTTGCGTATTGTCTCTGTTTTTGCCTAGGAAGTGAATAATCTGGGGCAGTATGGGTGCAGTAAACCTAAAGATGTTATAGGAACAAGATAATGATGCCTCAGTTAAATCTCTTAGGATTTTTCTGCAGACAGACAACCAGTAGACACATTTATTAGCAAAAATATAATGTCACGTGCATTCAGAAATTCACCCGTATATAATGTGAGTACTTTTACATAAGTAATTTAATTTCTTATTCCACTCTCCCTTAAAGAATAACATGTCATTCTTTCTTGTTTGGTTTTAAAAAAAATTGCTACCTTTTATGGTTTTCAGTTTTCACAAATAATTACAACATTAACACTTTATTTTTATTTCAAAATAGGAATCAACTTAATTTTTCCTTTTCAAATATCAAAATTTATTTAAATATTATTAAACATATCCTACTTTTCAGTTTCAAACATCTTCTCTCTTTAAATCCATGATTCCACACATACCAGATGAATTCCGAGAAAGAAACGTGCAAGGCACGGGATATTTACAATTAAAAGTTAAATTGATTGTAACAAATACACTAAGTGGACTACATATACCACCATTTCTTGTACAATTTTAAATTAGCCCAATTGTCACCGACAGTATAAAACATTTAGCACTTTCAGTAAACAACGAAGTATCACATCACAGTATTTGAAAAGGCTTCTCCCTGCCGATAAAACCATTCAATATCTTCTCGGAGATGATAGCATATGATCCATAGTATAATATCTCAAAATTAAATTCACCGATAAAATCCATGGAAAAAAAAAAGAAAGAGTTCGGTCCTCGGTCTTGCACCAGTTACTACTCGGTTCTCGGGTAGGGTGGAAGTCAGCTTGGCCATGGACCTGGAGTCAAGGTATCATGTTGGGCTTGTTTGGTTAATGGGCCTTGATCATGCTAGTGACTTGTCTGTTGAAGGCTCCGCAACGTCTAACTCCGCCTTCCGTAAGTCAGTGAACAAAACCACCAAAGAGTCGTTTACTCTGTGATCTCTGTGAGGACCGTGCTCTCTGCGAACTCTCTCTCTTCTCTCTGTGCGAAAACTAGATCTTTTCCCCTCTTATCAGTACGAAAAGCCTCCCTTAGAAATGAGCGTGGAACCCCTTTATATACCTTGTCACACCCCCAAGTTATTCGCGTACAAAGTAACTTAGCGTGTTTCATATGTTGGGTGTCTCGGGCAACCTCAATGTGAGTACCAGGTGCGATTTGGACCAACGCGCATATCAGGTATTCCCTGTCGCGTGAGCGATCACCCCTTCTGCCCATGCACGCCATGGGCTACAGAGCGCCGACCGACTGCCAGCTCCCTCAGACCACTCTTGTGCACGGTACCGAAGGGCGCATGACTTCTCTGACCCCCGACGCCATGCCACACAAGGCTCGGCTGCAACACTTTCACCGAGAAACCCCTCTCGTTCCCAGCTTAACTGCGTGTGACACAATGACCGATCAGCCTCGTGGCTCACCTAGACGATGATCGCGCATTCCCTCTGTTCATCGATCTCCGCCTGATCGCTCTCTTCAAGACGCATCAGCTTCCCTGGCCCACATGTCCCACTAAGAACGGCCCACGTGGCCATCAGTCGCTGACGTCACCCTAAACTATGACCGACCGGATCAGGCCTAAATTCTAATGATGTGCTATGATTTAAATTCAAGTTGTATGTGCTTAAAGATAAAATATAAAGAGATATTTTATGAAGATATAAGATAAAATATAAAGAGATATTTTATGAAGATATAAGATAAAATATAAGAGATATTTTATCTCTTTGTTGCACGTAAAATACCTGTTGATAGATGTTGTTAACCCTAAAAAGATAGTGTTCCGTCCGGTTGACTGGGACGTCTTCGTGCGCGACCTCAACCGTCAGCTAGGAACTCCTTCCCACTGGTTACCTGTGGATTCCTGCAAAAAGAGGACAAAAGGGCGCCCTAGCGGCCGTTTGCACTCCGACGCTCAAGTCAGTCAGCAAGAAACACCAAAACTATGCACCTCCGTCTCTGAGCACCGCGTATGGCACTCTGAAGGTCTTAAAAATGAACTGTGTATTGTGTGTATATTCTCGCTCTGGCAAACAACCCTCTTCCAGTCCCTTGTGCGTAGTCTCACGACTTCGAGCAAGCAACTAGAGTGTATTATGGGGAAATTTGCCAAAAATTCCAACCCCGTTCCCAACATTCAAAGCGCTATTTAAGCTCTTCCTGTATTCAAAGCGCCTTAAAGCGCATTTAATTATAAAACGCTCAGCGCATTCAAGACGTTCGAAACGTGCGGGAGCATTTACAGTACCTTAAACGCTCGAAACGGAAAATGTGTTAAATAACCTTAATTACCTTACACCTGGCAACGTGGCGTTTCCATCCTGACTTGGCTGCTGTACACGTGGAGGGCCTCACAGCACCGTTACCCTATCTGAGGGTGTTTCCTCGCGTGAGTCCTCCTACCTGGGAGTGCAACTGCGCAAGGGGTGACTTTTTGGGAGCCAACTCATGCCCCCAAACCTCTAGTCACTCACTGTGAGAGCATCTACCTTCCTCTCGTGCCCCGTGCCTGGCCGCCCCCGGGCATGACTCCTCTCTTGGGTCGTATCTATCCCAAGGGCGTTGCTGGACGGCAGGGGCACTTCACGAGGCAGGTTGCTCAATACTGGCATTATTCTATGGCCTTGAAGCCACCTTTCTCTTCTCTTTATTACTGTTCCCTGGTTATCCAGGGTTTGGGGCCTTCCCACGGCGTCGCCCCCTCCATGGTCTTTCCTACCCATGGGTATCGGGGAGCAGCGCTGTGGTCACCTTGCCCTTGTGTCATTCCATCTTGGCGACACCCTGCTGGGCGGCGCCCTATCTCGGCGACGCCCTGCTAGGCGACACCTTACCTTGGCGACACTTTCTCTTGGCGAGGCCTGTACTTGGCGTCACCCCCACCTAGGCGACGCCTTACGTTGACTTTGGCCTTTACGTTTACTTTGACCTTGACTTTGTCAACGCCCGGGTACGGGACGGTACACAAGCCCCCCAGTCTTAAGCTGATGACTTGTCTTCAGCGAAAAGACTAAGACTTCGCCCACGCCATCCACGTGGCACCCTGTTGACGTGTCATTCTTGTTGACGTAGCAACCTTGAAACTATTGACGTGACACTCTACGAACCCTTGGGGTGCTCTTAATGGCTGATTGGACATCCTCTGAAACGGGGAAAGCAACGCTTTTTGGGACCACGCTTAATCGCGTGCCACGTGGTTCATCACGCGGTCATCCTTAAGAACCTCTTGCGCTCCCCTTGAGCGCCCCATCCTTTGACACGCGGCACCATCGCACGGTCCCCAATTAACGCTCTTTGAGTTGCAAGTGTAACGTTTAAGTTACCCAAACCCCGCGCTTGGAACCACTGTTACATCCACTTTCTCTGCCTTTCCTCACTGTTCATTTTCTTCGAATTCCTTCTCTCGCGACCCCTGCCCTTTCGTGCTTCCGCTCTCCACGCCCTTCACCCCCCAAAGGTACGATTTTTCCTCTCCTTGACGATTCCCTTTACTGCATGAACTGCCTGGGACTGTCTATGTTACTGCATTTCTTTGGATATCGTTCTTGTGCTTCTTCGTTCCTCTCGTTCCTCTTTTCTCTCGTGTGGGTAGGGTTCACCTAGGATTCCTCCATTTTTTCCCCTTTTCTTCTCCAAACCCTTTTTCTCTGAACCCTTTCTTTTCTCTTTTGCTCTTCAGCTCTTGTATCAATGGCGAAAACTATGACCACCGTGCCTCCTCCGCTCCCTAAGTCTTACTATAAAGGTGAGTATGACTGGGCCCCCGACGATCTCCTCGACGAATGCTCCACCCTAAACTCTGTTGAGGACGTGGAGGCCCACAGGGGGGACCCCGCTCTTTACAATTTCAACGCCTTCCATAAAACTCACGACTCCCACATCTTGGTATGTCGGGTGAAACCCGGGGTACCCGTTTGCGTGGACTCAAGGGACACTGGGAGAAGCCCCTTCTTCTTCCTTTACCAAATGGTACTCAAGAGAGTGGGCCTGCGTCTACCTCTTACTTCCTTCGAGAGGGAACTGCTCACAGAGATAAACACCGCCCTAGCCTAGCTCCACCCCAACAGCTAGGCTTTCGTAAGGGGGTTTCAAATTCTCTGTGGATATCTGGGTGTCCCTCCTTCCGTGGACGTTTTTCTTCATTTTTTCGAGTTAAAGAAACAGGGGAAGAGCCTATGGATGAGCTTCTCTGGCGTCGTCGGGCGTATCATCCTCACGCTCTTCCAAAATTCATTCAAAGGGTGGAAAGGGAAGTTCTTCAAGGTACGTGCGACCAAGTACGATCCTACCGCCCTAGAAGGCTTCCCCCTATACTGGACGGATAAGCCCATAACCATGAAGGCCCTGGCTTTGGATCAGCTCGCCCCCGCTGATCGGGACATGTGCAAAGCCTTGGCGGGGCTTGGGGTAGTCTTTGATACTGCCAAGCTCATCGCAAATGAATTCAACACCCATGGGCTCTCTACCTACTTTGGTACCTACCCTCGATTATTTATACTGCATTAGCTGTCGTGGTTATACGGATTCACTTGCTTGCTTGAACCCTTGGGGTTATTTGCGCGTGTCTGGCTATAAATACTTCCCTTCTGCTCTATCTAAATTGATCTTTGCTCTGTTATTCTGGCTGCTGCAGGTTCAGTGATGACTTCTTCGCGGCGCCTCGCTCTTGCCAAATTTTTGAAGAAGGCAAAATCTGCCAAAGAGGGTGGAGACGCCGTCGCCTCTGACGTGCCCACCGTCGCTTCCCTGTCGACTCCTCCACCATCTGCTTCTCCTCCTCCCATTGTCGCGGTTCCACTAGCCATGGCGTCGACCCCTGCCCCAGCACGCCCCAACAAAGGAAAAAGGGTGCTGGTAATAGATTCTGACAGTGAAGACTCGGGCACTGCCCTGGTTTCCCATAAGAGGAGGGCTACGGGCCTTCCTGCCTCGTCAGTCGCGTCTCCCGGTGGTGGGAGCTCTCTCAGGGACGATCCTCCAAGTGCCACATCACCTCCACCTCCACCAGCCCACGAGGAACAAGAAGAAAGGATTGATTCGGTCCCCCCGCTCTCGCCGTTGCCGCCTCGTGACGCAGGTGAGGCCTCGGGCTCCGCCCCTCCTGCATCGGTCCCTGCTTCGACTTCTCGCAAACCCCGAATTCCTCGCCCCATTCATAGGGAGTGGACGCAGGGTTTCACCGAAGGAATGTCACCAACTGATCCTCAAAAGGGGGGAGGCATGCCTTATTATATGGGGGCATTCCTGGTGGTGGCACTCAAGTGGCGCACCCAGGCTCGAAACGCTATCAAGGGGAGGGAGGCTCTCCGCAAACTGAGACAAGAGGTGGGAGCATTGAAGGAGGAGAAACAAAACTGGGGGCTCAAGGAGGAAGCTTCCCAATCTTTGCTAAAACTGGCCCACGAGGGTAGGGAGGGGGCTGAGGCGTACGCACGCGAACTCGAACAGGCGCATGTCGATCAACTGGCCCAGCTCACCTCCTACCAAATCCAAAGCATTGGCCTTCAAGAGGCGGCTCTTGCCTCCGAAGTGCAGCGGAGAAAACTTGAAGAACTGGATGCTGCTTGGAGGCAGAAGCTAGGTGAGAGAGAGGACGCCTTGGCTGCGAAGGTCGAAACCTTGAGCCTTCTCCAAGCCGAGGCTAACAAGCTCCGCGTGGAGAAGGAATTTCTGGAGAAGCAGTTGATATCCAAGGACTCTAGGGTTACGGAACTAGAAGGGGAGGTCCAAGAATTAACTGGGGAGATGGCGGGCGCGTTTGAAGAGGGCTTCCAAGAGGCTCTGACTCAGGCGTCCTGCGAGAACCCTGGCATCAATATTTCAAACTGCGACCCCACACACCATGTCGTCAACGGGAAGGTCGTGCCCATGGACTTGGATGACTGAATCGCTGTCTCTCACCCGCTACCTTTACCTTTCGAGCTTTATAGTTGTTTTTGCTACTCTGTGCTAAACTTGTAACCCTCTTGCACCTTCTGTTAGAACTTTGGATTTTGCATGACAAATTTACACTCGTCTTTCATTTTCACATGCTTTGATTACTTTTCCCCTATCGTGTTTGTTCGTAACTTGCTCCGCCTTTGTATCTACGAGGCCTTTGCACATTTCTCAATGGTAATACCTTCTACTTTGGCTACGCTTTCCCACGGCGACACCCTCTTGTATTGGCGACGCCCTCAATGTCTCATGGTGGCAACGCCATCTACGCCTTCTACTGGCGACGCCTAAGGCGCCTCGTGCCGGCGACGCTCGGGACGGCCAAACCGTTGACTTTACCCCGACGTCGACTTTGACTTTGGCTCAAGTCGTCGCCCGGGGTGGCGTGGGACTCGAGGGACTCCAGGTCTCGCCGTGCCATCCACGTGGCGCTTTTCGTATGGCTGATGGGAGGTTCTCACTTGACTGGGTCCTGACACCTCCCGAGCCTCTGGCCCATTCTCGACGGCGTGTCGTACCCCTGAGCATTCTGTTTATACGACGTTTTCTGAGTGTTAACAAGTGGTGCCAGGACCATCCTCTCATTCTCTGCCACGTGGCTTAGTTGCATGGTTTACCCATTCGCGTCGTTTGGCGCTCTAACCGTAACATTTAATTCCTTAAAAACTCGAAACTGCCTTCATCGTCTTTGCGCTTTCGTTACCTGTACCGTCTCGTATCCAGGCGTTGACCACGTCAAGGTCAAAGTCAACGACTGGAGAGTCAAAGTCAACGCAAGGCGTCGCCTAGGTGGAGAAACGCCAAGTGCCAGCATCGCCAAGAGGAAGCGTCGCCGAGCCAAGGCGTCGCCTAGTTGAAGGCGTCGCCTAGTTGAAGGCGTCGCCTAGGTGAAGGCGTCGCCCAACTAGGGCGTCGCCAGAGCAAACAGTGTAAAAACAAGGCAATCACAGTGTGGTTCCCCGAAACCCATGGGTAGGAAAGACCATGGAGGGAGCGACACCGTGGGAAGGCCTCAGGTTCCTATAGCTCGGGAAGGTGATAAAGAGAAAGAAAAGGTGGCTTCAAGGCCATAGTGATAACATCAGGGTAGGGCAGCCTGACTCGGGAAGTAGTCCTGCCGCCCCAGAGACGGCTTCGGGACAGATACGACCCAAGAGGAAGGTCACGCCCAGGGTAACCGGGTGCAGGGTACGAGAGGAAGGCAGATACGCTCTCAGAGTAAGTGACTAGATGATTGGGGGCATGAGTTGGCACCCAAAAGGTCACCCCTAGCGCAGTAGCACTCCCAGCAGGAGGACTCACACGTAGAAACGTCCCCAGGTGGGCAGAAGCGCCCCCAGATGGGGTCACGGCGTCGTGAGGCCCTCCACGTGTACAACAGCCCTGTCAGAATAGAAACACCCTCTAGTAAGGTGCCAGGTAATTAAAGTCATTCAATACAGTTTCCGTTTCGAGCGTTCAGGTACTATGATGGCTCCCAAGCGTTTCAACGTCTTAAATGCGCTACGTTTTCTAATTAAGCGCTTTAATGAGTGCGTTACGTTTCTGATTAAAAGCGCTTTAAGGCGCTTTAAATGCTTGGGAGGTTTAAATAGCGCGGGGGACGTTGGAAACGGGGTTGGAACTTTTGGCAAATTTACCAGAGAACTCTCTAGTTGCTTGCTCGTGCTTCAAGGTTACGTACAAGTGACTGGGGAATACTTTTGCCTGAAGAAGACAACACACACACATATACACAATTCTTCTACCACCTTCAGAGTGCCATACGCGGTGCTCAGAGACGTAGGTGGACAGTTTTGGTGTTTCTTGCTGGCTGACTTGAGTGTCGGAGTGCACACGGCCGCTAGGGCGCCACTTTGTCCTCTTTTTTGCAGGAATCCACAGGCAACCAGTGGGAAGGAGTCCCTAGCTGACGGTTGAGGTCGCGCACGAAGACGTCCCGGTCAACCGGACGGAACATTTGGCGCCCACCGTGGGGCCGATATAAAACATCAGTCCCATCACAAGTTCGAAGAGATCTACGAAGTCGCGGTAACGTTGGAGGAGGTTGGAGTGACAATGGCCCCCACCAGACGAAGCACAGCACGCACAGCCCCAGCGGACCTATCCATGCAACAGGTCCTGGAGATAATGAGGGGGCTGCAGCAGGACATGGCGGATTCGAAAATGGAACAGGAACGCATGCAGGCAGACCTGGATGCCTCGCATGAGCGAAACGAAGAACTCCACCGTGTAAATGAGGAGTTGCGCCAGGGCCTGAGAAATGATCGGAGGCGGCCTGGACATGACGAGATGGAGAACCATTCCCTACCAAGGGAGTTTTCCACCCCGTTCTCGCAAGAGATCCTAGATGCAGTAATCCCGAACACGTTCGCGGGCCCCAAGGTGATCTTCACCGGGATGGAGGACCCAGAGACGCACCTCGCTGCATTTCACACACAGATGGTCCTGATAGGCGGTTCTGACGCTGCCAAGTGCAAGCTCTTCATGAGCACCCTGACCGGGATGGCTATGGACTGGTTCATTAGCCTCCCAGAGGGTCATATCACATCTTTCCGCCAATTGTCGCGATTGTTCAGAGAACAATACTTAGCAAACAAGGCCCCGCCGCCAGTCTCCTACGACCTGTTCGATGTGAAGCAGTACCAAGGAGAGACCCTGAAGGAGTATATCAATCGCTTCGGGGCCCAGGTCGTGAAGGTTGGCACGACAGAAGAGCCTATGATCGTGTACGCGTTTGTGAAAGGCGTATGCCCCGGTCCTTTTGGAGAATCCATCATCCGCAACCGCCCTAGGACTTTCGCTGAACTACGGCGTAGGGCGGTAGAACATATAGCTTCTGAAGGAGAGGTGTGCGTGAAGCGCACCAGCGTCGCGCCCTCACGCCCGAGGGGACCGACACGAGCTCAACCCGTCAGGGTCAATGAGACCACGACGGGAAGAAAGAAGCCAGAGGCAAGACGCCCCTACGAGGCCAGAAAGCCCCAGCCCCGGGGTCCGGCAGGAGGCGATCGCCCGGCCAGAGAAAGAGCGAGACCGGCGAGGTACAACTTCGTGGTTGAGTTGAAGGATTTGATCGCCGTGCCTAACATAGCTGAGAGGCTGAGGCGACCGGCGAAGACCGACAAGGTGTTGGGGCCTCGTAAAGACTCCTGGTGTGAATTCCACGAGGCTTTCGGGCATCACATTGACAACTGCCTGTCGTTGGGCTACCAGCTGGATGAGCTGGTGAGAACCGGATTCTTGAAGGACTATGTCGCGGAGCCCGCCACGACCGCCACCTTGCCGCCGTCGGCAGAAGAACCAGCACACGAGATGCCCGTGCTTGGCGAGGTCCACACTATTGCTGGAGGTTTCTCCGGCGGAGGGCCCACCGCCTCCCAGCGGAAGAAATACGCAAGGGGGGTAAATTCAGTCGAAGAGAGGCTCTCAGGGGAGCCATGGGAGTCGGATATCGTGTTCACAAGAAGAGACCTCCGGGATGTGGTACCCCACAACAACGACCCCGTTGTCATCTCAGTCGTCACCGCCGGAAGGAAGGTCCACAGAGTGCTTGTTGACCAAGGAAGTTCGGCAGATGTCATGTTTCTGTCGACCTTTAATAAGTTACGGTTGTCCCCCGATCTGCTGAGTCCTTATACGGGATGCCTGTATGGGTTCGGGGATAATCAGGTGGAAGTCCGGGGTTACCTGGAGTTGAGGACTACGTTCACGGACGGAGAGGCCTCCCGTACCGAAAGCATCCGGTACCTTGTCGTGAACGCCAACTCTGCCTACAATATTTTGCTAGGCAGACCAGCATTAAACCGTCTGAACGCGGTGTCCTCCACCCGTCACATGAAGATGAAGCTGCAGGACCTCAGTGGCCAGGTGATAGTCATCAGGTCAGACCAGGAAGAGGCAAGGAAATGCTACGAGAACAGCCTAAAAACAAAGAGAGGCGTGTTCATGGTGTATGAACATCCGCCCAGCGTGGACACGACGATGCTTGAGGCGGCGCCCGCTGAGCCGATGCCTGACGAGGCCCTACCAGCGGAGGCGACGCCCGAAGCTGACGCACCAATGGAGGAAAGCCCTGAGGACGCGGCGCCCGTAGAAGAGGCGGCGCCCGTCGAAGATGATAGCGGGGAACAACCCGCGGCTAACGCCATAGAAAGGGAGATTGGCGGCAAGGCTTTCAAGTTAGGAAGTTCGCTGAGCCCAGAAGAACAGGAAGAGGTGGCAGAAGTGATTTCACGCCACCTGGATGCCTTCGCATGGTCCGCCTCGGATATGCCAGGCATTGATCCTGATTTCCTGTGTGACCACCTCAGTATGGACGCCACGGTCCGCCCCGTGCGTCAGAGGAGGAGAAAGTTCAATGAGGAACGACAGCAGGTGGTGAAAGACGAAACTCAGAAGCTGTTGAGTGCTGGCCACATCAGGGAGATCCAATACCCTGAGTGGCTCGCCAACGTCGTCTTGGTGAAAAAGGCGAGCGGAAAGTGGAGGATGTGCGTTGACTTCACGGACCTGAACAAGGCATGCCCAAAGGACTCGTATCCGCTGCCCAGCATCAACGCCTTGGTAGACAGTGCGTCCGGCAACAAGGTGCTGAGCTTCCTGGACGCCTTTTCAGGGTACAACCAAATCAAGATGCACCCAAGAGACGAGAGCAAGACCGCATTCATGACAGAGACCTGCAGCTACTGCTATAAGGTGATGCCTTTTGGTTTGAAGAATGCGGGCGCCACGTACCAAAGGTTAATGGACCAGGTCCTGGCGCCAATGCTCGGGAGGAATGTGTACGCCTATGTCGACGACATGGTGGTGGCGTCGCAGGATAGGGCGTAGCATGTGAAGGATCTGGAGGAGTTGTTCGTCACAATATCCAAGTACCGCCTCAAGTTAAACCCTGAAAAGTGTGTTTTCGGGGTAGAGGCCGGTAAATTCTTGGGTTTTATGCTCACAGAAAGGGGGATAGAGGCGAACCCCGACAAATGCGCGGCGATTATTGCCATGCGAAGCCCGACGTCAGTGAAGGAGGTACAACAGCTAACAGGGCGGATGGCGGCACTCTCAAGGTTTGTTTCCGCCGGGGGAGAGAAGGGGCATCCATATTTCCAATGCCTCAAGAGAAACAGTCGCTTTGCATGGACCGATGAGTGCGAAGCGGCTTTCATTAAGCTGAAGGAGTACTTGGCGACGCCACCGGTCCTCTGCAAACCGGTAGCGGGCATGCCCCTCCGGTTATATTTTACCGTAACGGAGCGGGCCATTAGTTCTGTGTTGGTCCAGGAGCAGGACCAGAGTCAGAAGCCCATCTATTTCGTAAGCAAGGCATTACAGGGGGCTGAGACGAGGTATCAAGCGCTGGAGAAGGCGGCGCTAGCGGTAGTATTTTCTGCTAGGAGGCTCCGTCATTACGTCCACAGCTTCACGGTGGTGGTGATGACCAACCTCCCTATACAGAAAGTGCTGCAGAAGCCTGATGTGGCGGGAAGAATGGTGTGCTGGGCTGTAGAACTGTCAGAATTCGACATCCAATACGAGCCTAGAGGATCCATCAAAGGGCAGGTGTACGCAGATTTTGTAGCGGAACTGTCGCCCGGAGGTGAGCAGGAGGTGGAAGTGAGTTCGCAGTGGTTGCTCTCGGTTGATGGCTCTTCCAACCAGCAGGGGAGCGGCGCGGGAATAGTCTTGGAGGGACCCGACGGCATACTGATCGAGCAGGCCCTGCGCTTCGCCTTCAAGGCAAGTAACAATCAGGTAGAATATGAAGCCCTGATAGCAGGAATGCTCCTGGCCAAGGAGATGGGCGCACAGAACCTCCTGGTGAAGAGCGACTCCCAGTTGATTACGGGGCAGGTGTCGGGTGAGTTCCAGGAGAAGGACCCACAGATGGCGGCGTATCTGAAATACGTCCAGTTGTTGAAAGGGGCGTTCAACGCTCTTGAGCTGATACATGTCCCGAGGGAGCAGAATGCCAGAGCTGACCTGCTCGCAAAGCTGGCCAGCTCAGGCAAGGGGGGTAGACAGAGGACAGTGATCCAAGAGACTCTCAAAGCCCCGCATAGATTTGTGGAAGACAACAGGGTGGATGTCCTCCAGATTTATACATCAAGGGGAAGACAGAGGAGTCACTGCTCTTTGACCCAAGATACGCAGAGGGCGCCCCGCATCAGCATGTACGCGGGCATGCCTGAGGAAGAGCAGATGCAGGTATGTGTTTTGTCCAAGGGAGACACCTGGATGACACCCTATAAGCGATACCTGGCGGATGGGGCTCTTCCAGTGGACCCTGAAGAGGGTAAAAAAGTCAAAAGAAATGCTGCAAGATATACTTTGGTGGATGGGGTGCTGTTCAGGCACGGTTTCACTCACCCTATCCTAACATGCGTCAGTGGCGATGAGTGCACCAGGATAATGGCGGAGCTACATGAAGGTATCTGCGGAAGCCATGTAGGGGGAAGATCCTTAGCCTCCAAGGTAGTACGCGTAGGTTTCTTCTGGCCAACAGTGAAAGAGGATTGCGCACGGTACGCCCAGCGGCGTAGGCAATGCCAAAAGCACGCCGACTGGCATAAGGCACCGCCAGAAGAATTGCGATCCATATACAGCCCGTGGCCTTTCCATACATGGGGAATTGAAATCCTGGGCCCTTTCCCACTAGCAATCAGGCAGATGAAGTATCTGATCGTCGCCATCGAATACTTCACTAAGTGGATAGAGGCGGAGCCCGTGGCACAGATCACTACGCATAAGGTACAACATTTTGTGTGGAGAAACATTGTGTGTCGCTTTGGCGTACCTAGGCGCCTGATATCTGACAACGGGACCCAGTTTGCCAGTCAGCAGTTGAGAAATCTGTGTGCTGAAGTAGGAATCAAACAAGTGTTCGCGTCGGTTGAACACCCCCAGACCAATGGACAAGTAGAATCGGCAAATAGAGTTCTGCTGAGGGGGTTAAAAAGAAGGTTAGAGAAAGCCAAAGGGGCGTGGGCGGAAGAGGTGCCAAGGATTGTATGGGCATATCACACCACGCCCCAATCCTCTACTATGGAGACGCCTTTCAGTTTGGTGTACGGGTCAGACGCGATGATTCCAGTAGAAATACATGAAAGCTCACCACGTTTTCAAAACTTTGTGGTGGAGGAATCCAATAAAGAGAGGCGGGTAAACCTGGATCTGCTAGAAGAGGCCAGGGAAGAAGCTAGAATAAAAGCTGAAGCGATGAAGAGAAGAGTAGAGCGACAATATAGCTCTAAGGTAAAGCCGCGACAGTTTCAGGTTGGCGACCTAGTGATGAGGAAAGCTCACCCATACGAGTTGGAGAATAAGCTGTCTCCCAAGTGGACCGGACCCTTCAGAGTTACTGAGGCTAAGGGCAACGGTTCGTACAACCTGGAGACTTTAGATGGAGGTCCTATCCCGCGCAGTTGGAATGCAGCCAACTTAAAATTTTATTTCAGTTGACTTATGTAAGCAGTATGTAACAATTTAGTTGAAGGGGACGCTCTTTTTCCCTCTCGGGGGTTTTTTAATGAGGTCACCCTAATAAAAGGAAAAACCAGTTTGAGAAAAAGAAGTGCCTTGGTTTCCAGCCTTTATCTTTCTCTGTTTGAAGTAATGTGATGCGCCGCCTAGGTCGTGGCATCGCCAAGAAAGAAGGCGTCGCCTAGGTCATGGCGTCGCCAAGAAAGAAGGCGTCACCTAGGTCATGGCGTCGCCCCTGAGAGGGCGTCGCCCAAGTGAAGGTATGCACCGTTGGAAGAACGGGACGAAAGGAAAGCGCGCAGTACATGAAGCATATGCAAAGTAAAGTGGCGTTGCAAAAAATCAAGTATGATATTGAGAAGTTGTTGTTACAAGCAATGTTTAATACAATGGGAGTAGTACAAACGGAGCAAACGCTACAAATCATGCAAAAACACGAACGAGCCATTCCTCAGTGGTCATCAGAGTCATCACTGGAGGAAGGCGAAGCCCCTTTCCCAGCCCGCAGAGCTCGAGTAAGCCGCGTCCTCCTTTCCTGGTTTATTTTCGAACCTGCACCAAGGGAGAAGACGTGTTAGAGACACCATGAAGAAAGACATGCAGAGTTAGAAAGCAACGAAGGCCGAGTTTTCTAAGGCAGTGGTTCTTACATATGTACTTCTCAAGAGTCCCAGCATTGAACTCCAGGCTAATCACCGTGGCAGAGTCAAAACCTCCCGCCTCAGCAAGAATCCGGCAAGCTATTTGATCACTTGGAGCCAGCTTCTTGAGGGGTTTGGCTTTGAGGGCCTTTTCCTCTCTCACCCAGTACAGCGGAAACCCATCCAGAGCGTTGGGAGCAAGGTCAGTATGACAGATCTTGAAGAACCGGCCTTTCCACCCGGTGAACGAGCTTTGGAAGGGTGTGAAGAGAACTCTCCCGGGTACATTACTGAGAGTTACCCAGAGGTTGTGTCTCTGCCTCTTCACCTCAAAGAAGTGAAGAAAGAGGTCAACCGAGAGTGCACAACCCAGAAACCCGAAGAGAATGTCGAAGGCTTTGACAAAGGCCCAGCTGTTGGGATACAACTGGGCCGGAGCCACGTTGATCTCCGTCAGCAGTTCCTTCTCGAACCAAGAAAAGGGTAAGCGCACTCCGATGGTCTTGAACACCACCTAGTAAAAGTAAAAGAAAGGGATCCCTTCATTGGCCCGTTCGTCTCCACATACTGGCTCCCCTAGAGTGCAAGGGAGCACAGCGATGTCGTCGTCATGCCTCCTCGCGAAGGCCCGGTGGTCATAGGATCACGAATCCTGATGGAGATCAAGCCCAAGAGAACATGGAGGCCACTCATCAAGCTCAAGAAGAGGTGGAGTCACAAATGGAGGACGCCCGTGGAGGTCAAAGTCCACCTCAAAGGATTACAAGAAGCATGTTCAAAGCCTTGGGAGCTAGAGGACATTTATTTTCTCTTTTTGTAGTGTCTTTAGTTGAAGGTGCTTAGAGGGAAACCTTAGAAACCTCTTTTGTTATAGCATCTTTTAGGTTTTAGTTAGGAGCTTTAGGGGGGTGTATTAGTAGATAGGTGTAGGAGTAGAATAGGGGGTGCCAAAGTGAAGGAAAGGATCACACCTTCCTTGCCTTGCTTTTGAGCGCCGGTTCTAGCTTGTTTTGGAGGGAATTTTGATTTGTTTTAGCTTTCAATTTTCAGCACCTTAGGCTATAAATAGAGGTGCCTTCCTTGTAAATTTCAGATTTGAATTCATCTAAAGAAACTATACTCAAAATTGGAGTGAGCATTTGGAGAGCTTTTGAGCTTCTACTCTAGTCTTATCTTGAAGGACCATGGTTTCCTCAAGTGGCGGTTTCCACACTCATCTAGGAGCATCCATACTTCTAGTGGCGTGATCATCCAACCTATCTTCCATCTTCATGAGCATTCTCTTCTCCTTCCTTTCTTCTCTTTCAATTACTCTTGTTGTTTTGTGTTCTTGAGCATTTTTTTGGTTCGGCTGTCCTTAATTTTCCAGCACCTATGTTTTGGTTTTCTAAATTCTGTTCGGTACATTTGTTTGTGGTTTAATTCTGTTCGGTCTTCTCTTTTATAATTCCTTTGTTGATTCAATTTGACAATATTTGGTTTGTTCCGTCCGGTTGACTGGGACGTCTTCGTGCGCGACCTCAACCGTCAGCTAAGGACTCCTTCCCACTGATTGCCTGTGAATTCCTGCAAAAAAGAAGGACAAAGAGGCGCCCTAGCGGCCGTTTGCACTCCGACGCTCAAGTCAGCCAGCAAGAAACACCAAAACTGTCCACCCACGTATCTGAGCACCGCGTATGGCACTCTGCAGGTGGTAAAAGAAACTGTGTATATGTGTGTGTGTGTTGTCCCCTTCAGGCAAAAATGTTCTCCAGTCACTTGTACGTAGTCCTCAAGCACGGGCAAGCAACCAGAGAGTTTCTCCTAAATTTGTCGAAGGTTCCAACCCTTTTTCCGACATTCCCAGCGCTATTTAAACTGCCCTAGCATTTAAAGCGCCTTAAAGCGCTTTTAATCTCAAACGTAACGCACTCATTAAAGCGCTTAATTACGAAACGTAGCGCATTTAAGACGTTGAAACGCTCGGGAGCCATAATAGTACCTGAATGCTCGAAAGGGAAACTGTATTGAATATCTTTAATTACCTGGCACCTGACTAGAGGGTGTTTCTATTCCGGCATGGCTGTCATACACGTGGAGGGCCTCACGACGCCATGACCCCATCTGGGGGCGTTTCTGCCCATCTGGGGACGTTTCTACGTGTGGGTCCTCCTGTTTGGGAGTGCTACTGCGCTAGGGGTGGCTTTTTGGGTGCCAACTCATGCCCCCAAGTATCTAGCCACTTACTCTGAGAGCGTATCTGCCTTCCTCTCACACCCTGCACCCGGTTATCCTGGGCGTGACCTTCCTCTTGGGTCGTATCTGTCCCGAAGGCGTCTCTGGGGCGGTAGGGGTACTTCGCGAGTCAGGCTGCCCTTCACTGGTACTATCACTATGGCCTTGAAGCCACCTTTTCCTTCTCTTTATCACTTTCCCGAGATATCGGGACTTGAGGCTTTCCCACGACGTCGCTCCCTCCATGGTCTTTCCTACCCATGGGTATCGGGGAACCACACCGTGATTGCCTTGCTTTTACACTGTTCGATCTGGCGACGCCTTCACCTGGGCGACGCCTTCACCTGGGCGACGCCTTCACCTGGGCGACGCCTTCACCGAGGCGACGCCTTCATCTAGGCGACGCCGTGCCTTAGCGCCGTGTCTTAGCGACGCCTTGAGTTGACTTTGACCTTCTAGTCGTTGACTTTGACCTTGACTTAGTCAACGCCCTTATACGGGACGGTACACAAGCCCCCCAGTCTTAAGCCGAAGACTTGTCTTCTGCGCAAAGACTAAAGCCTTGCCCCCGCCATCCACGTGCCTTCCCGATGACGTGTCATTCTCTGCTGACTCAGCAAATTTTCGAATTACTGACACGACATTTTCTGAACCGCAGGGGTATTCTTAATGGGCGATTGGACATTCCCTGAAATGGGGATGATTACACCTTTTGAGCTACCCTTGATCGCGCGCCACGTGGCCCATCGCGTGGCCCTCCTTTAGAGACCCTTGCGCTTCCCCTGGGCAATCGACCTTTTGACGCGTGGCTCGATCCTGCGGCCCTCAATTTGCGCCTCTTGGGTTACGAAATGTAACGTTTAAGTTACCCCAAACCCCGCGCTCACCCTACTGTTACATTCATTCGCTCTGCAACTCCGCACTGTTCATCGCCTTCGAAAAATTTTTTTCTCTGTGACTGCGATTCTCTCCTTCCTGTGCCTTCTGCTGCCTCCATTCCAAAAGCAAAGGTATGATCTCGGATACTCACGACCTTTCCCCTTCGTCGCATTAGATTGATTTATTGAACTGCCTGGGACTGTTATTATTCACGTATTACTGCATTTCTCCGCTTCTTCTTCCTCCTCTGATTTTTCCCGCGTGGGTGACGCTTCCTGGGGTTCTTTCCCCTTCTTGCCATGGCTAAACTTGCTAAACCCTTTTCCCTCTCTTCTTTCTCCAGCTATCTATTTTCACCATGACGCGCGCGAACGCGGAGCCTGATTCTTCCCCTACGACCCCCAAGTCCAACTACAAAGCCTTCTACCCCTGGGCCTCCGATGAGCTCCTGCGTGAATGCACCAGCCTGACTTCCTTCCAGGACCTGGAAGCTCACCGGGGGGATCCCCATTTGTACAACTTTAACGCCTTCTGCCGCACACACGACGCCCACATATCCGTCCGTCCCGGCAGGCCTGGGGAACCTGTTTGTTTGGACGACAGACCTAGGAAGGGGACACCCTTCTTCTTCATGTATCAGACCGTGTTCAAGCGCGTAGGAGTGCGTCTCCCGTTCACTCCCTTCGAACGGGAGCTTCTTACTGAAATCAACACTGCCCCCGCCCAGCTTCATCCCAATAGCTGGGCATTTGTGAGGGGCTTTCAAATTCTTTGTGGATACCTGGGCATTCCTCCTTCCGTAGATGTCTTCCTGCATTTTTTTGAGGTGAAAAAACAGGGGAAAAGCTTTTGGGTAAGCTTTTCCGGGATCGCCGGCAGGATCCTCCTCTCCCTCTTCCAGAATTCTTACAAGAACTGGAAAGGGAAGTTCTTCAGGGTGTGCTGCGCCAAGCATGATCCCACAGCTTTGGATGGCTTCCCCCTTTACTGGACGGAACGCCCCAAATTGCTCAGGGCCAAAACCCTGGAAGAGCTATCCCCCGCCGATAGGGAGGTAAGCAAAGCCTTGGCGGGATTGGGGATCGTCTTTGATACCTTGAAGCTGGTCGCTAACGAGTACAATGCCCACGCCCTGACCACCTATTTTGGTAAGGGGCTCTCCCCTCATCTTTTGTGCTATAAGCAGCCTGCTATCGATCGTTTGTTTCCCCATACTATTATGCTTGTTTTACACTTGTACCATGTTACTTGCATTTCATGTCTCTTCGCGTATCGTGCATTCGCGTAGCTGTTTTAGTACTAACCCTTGCTGTTTGGTCTGTCTTGATGTAGGATCGGTGATGGGCGCTTCTAAGAGAATGATGCTGGCGAAGGCAATGAAGGAGGCACGTGCCGCCAAGGCGGGCGCCTCCTCCACCCTTGCTGCCGATCCGGTTCCCCCACCGACTCTGTCGCCGCCTCCTCCGATCACCGCCGAAGCTCCCCTGAGTTCACCTCCGTCGTCTCCACACAGCCCCGCCGCACTTCAGACTCCTCGCTCTCCTCTACCCATCGCCGCTGTTCCCCTAGCCACGGCCTCGTCACCGGCTCCAACCCTCCTTGACAAAGGGAAACGGGTTCTGGAGATTCTATCAGATGATGAGGACTCAGGAGGCGTGGCTCCCTTCAAAAGAAGAAAATCTGCGCGAGTTCCTCTTTCGGTAGAGGCGTCGCCCCAGGGAGGGAACCCCTTCATGGATAACCCCCCGAGCGCGACCTCACTCCCTCCCATGACACTCCAAGAGGAAAGGGGCGAAGGCGCCGAATCTGCCCCGCCTCCGCCGCCGACAGAAACCATTGCTTCTCCTGCTTCCGTCGCTGCCGCCCCTGACTTCATCGCCATCCCTCCTCCGATTATGCATCTAATGAGGGGCTTCAGTGGCGGGACTCTGCCAGAGGGCACCGACAGGAAGGAAGGCATGCCCTTCTACTTGGGGGCCTTCTTGGCGGTGGCCCTTGAATGGCGCGCCCAGGCCAGAAACGCGGTCATGTAAGCCCAAACTCTCCAGGCCTTGGAAACAAAGGCGACTACTCTGGAGGAGGAAATGAGGACCCTGGGGCGCCAGAACGAAACTTACCAAACCTCTCTGAAGCAAGCGCGGGAGTCCAAAGCAGAAACTGAGAGGCAACTGGCAGAGGCATTAGAGCTCCAGGCTGGCTTCTTTACTCGTGAAGTCGCCCTCCAAGTCGAGGTAACGGGCCTTCAGGAATCGCTCAAAGCTGATGCAGAAATTCAAAAGGACCTGACGAACCGTTGCCGTGAGCAGGCTGACAAGACGGAGCGGATGGAGGGGGAAATGGCCGCCCAGGTCAAAGCCATGGACCTTCTCCGGGCTGACTACGACAAACTACAGGTCGAGGTCAGTCGACTTCGCGTTGAGAAAGAGGCTCTGGAGAAGCAGGTGACCTCTGGGGACGCCGCCGTTGAGGAGCTGGAGAAGGAGAAAAAGTACCTTATCCAGGAGATGGCGGGTACTTTCGAGGAGGGGTTCCAGGAGGCTCTGACCCAGGCGTCCTGTGAGAACCCTGGCATCAATATTTCGAACTGCGACCCCCTGCACCATGTCGTCGACGGGAAGGTCGTGCCCATGGACGTGGACGACTGAACCGCTGTCTCTCAACCGCCACCTTCACTTTCAAGCTTAATTCCTTTATTCTTTACGCTTGCTTTTGACTTTCTCCGTTTAAACTTGTAATTCTTTGAACTATCCGCACTCTTGTTACTGATTTGGGACGTTCGCATGGTTGTCTTTATTTCTTTGTCACATACGACTCTGCCTATGCGATCCTGCTCCCGTCTTTTCCCTTCATACGCTTCAATTATTTTATCTGTGTTCTGCCCGTTTCTCACACTTCGTTGGGCGGTTTGGTATGATTGGGTAAGGTCGCCCGCCAACCCTTACACCCATGGAGAGGCTCACTAAGTGATGTCGTATCGTCCACGGGACGTCTCTGATACCGAAAGGTTCTTTCTTTGATCTTTTAAGACTCGGCGCCCACGCTTAAGGAGAGGCCTGCTAAAGCAGCACCGTATCGTCCCCGGGTGTCTAAAACGCTGAGTGCTGTGGGATTTTTGTTCCCTCCATGGTCTTTCCTGCCCATAGGTATCGGGGAACACCCTGCCAACGACCCGCTGGCGTTCGGCGGTTTCGCCTCCCTCCACAGTCTTTCCTACCTGTGGGCATCGGGGAGGCGACGCCTGTGACTAACTTTGCCTTTCTTTGCTTTCGTCTCCCTCCACAGTCTTTCCTACCTGTGGGTATCGGGGAGGCGACGCCTGTCGGTATTTGGGTTGGCGACGCCCGCGACATCTCGTGTGTCGTCGCCCTTTACGTCCTTCCTGGCAACGCCTCGGGCGTTACCTTTACTTCGTTATTGACCTTAATCCTTGCCTTGGTCAACGCCTGATAACAGCGAAGAGCCCAAGGCTTTGCCTGTGCCATCCACGTGGCGCTCCTTGTATAGCTGATGGGACCTTCTGTCATTCGACTTGATCCACGTGGTGCTGCTTGTATGGTTGATGGGGTGTCTAGTCATTCCATTTTCTAACTCCTGCTGTAACCCTGGCTCACTTTCGACGGCGGATCGTACCCCTGGATATTCTATTGACGGGACATTTTCTGATTTAAACCAGAGGTGCCAGCATCATCCTTTCATCTTCCACCACGTGTATCAATCGTGCGGTGCATCCATTCACGTCGTTTGGCGCTCTAACCGCTTTATTTAATTCTTCAGGCTCTGGAACTATCTTCATCGTTTTCTCACTTCTCATATCCTACTTGCGTTCTTTATTCTTGCACCCTTTCTTCTCTGTCAAAGGGCTGTTCTAACCTTCACTCCCCTCGCTCAACCCTTGCATTTCTAGCCACCCTGATCTTGCTGAAGAATGTCTTCTCACGATGCTTCCGCCAGGGTCCGTCCCAAAGACTTGTACCCTTGGGCCTCGAGCGAACTTCTTGATGAATGTTCATGCTTGCTATCCACCAGGGCCGTACGAGAACACAAAGGGGAGTTGTGTTCTTACGACCACCGGGCCTTCGCGAGGAGGCACGATGACGACATCGCTGTGCTCCCATGCACTCTGGGGGAGCCAGTGTGTGGCGACGAACGGGCCAACAACAGGGTCCCTTTCTTTTACTTTTACCAGGTGGTGTTCAAGACCATCGGGGTGCGCTTACCCTTCTCCTGGTTCGAGAAGGAACTGCTGACGGAGATCAACGTGGCTCCAGCCCAGTTATACCCCAACAGCTGGGCCTTTGTTAAGGCCTTCGATGTCCTCTTTGGGTTTCTGGGTTGTGCACCCTCGGTTGACCTCTTTCTTCACTTTTTTGAGGTGAAGAGACAGAGACACAACCTCTGGGTAACTCTCAGCAATGTACCCGGAAGAGTTCTCTTCACGCCTTTCCAAAGCTCGTTCACGGGGTGGAAAGGCCGGTTCTTCAAGATCTGCTGTACTGATCTTGTTCCCGACGCCCTCGATGGGTTTCCGTTGTACTGGGTGAGAGAGGAAAAGGTCCTCAAAGCCAAACCCCTCAAGAATCTGGCTCCAAGTGATCAAATAGCTTGCCAAATTCTTGCTGAGGCGGGAGGTTTTGACTCTGCTACGGTGATCAGCTTGGAGTTCAACGCTAGGACTCTTGAGAAGTACATAAGTAAGAACCACTGCCTCAGGCAACTTCGGCCTTTGTTACTTTCTAAAAGTGCCTGTCTTTCTTCACTGTGTCTCTAATACATCTGTTCCCTTTGTGCAGGTTCGAAAATAAGCCAAGAAAAGAGGACACGACTTACTCGAGCGCTGCGGGCTGGGAAAGGGGCTTCGCCTTTCTCCAGTGATGACTCTGATGAGCGCTGAGAAGTGGCTTGTTTGTGTTTTTGCATTTTGTACTGTACATTGCTTGTAACAACAGTTTTCTAGTATCATAACTCTTTACAATGCGACTTTACTTTTCATATGCCTCATATACCGCGTCACTTCCTTTCGTCTCGTTCTGTCGACGATGCATGCTTTTACTTGGGCGACGCCTTCTTTCTGGGCGACGCCAAGGCCTAGACGACGCCTTCCTCCTTGGCGACGCCATGGTCTAGGCGGCGCATCACATTACTTCTAACAAGGGAAAATAATGGCTGAAAACCAAAGCACTTCTTTTTCTCAACTGGTTATTCCATTCATTAGGGTGACCTCATTAAAAAACCCCCAAAAGGGGAAAAAGAGCGTCCCCTTCAACTAGACTGTTACATGCTGCTTACATAAATCAACTGAAATAAAATTTTAAGTTGGCTGCATTCCAACTGCGCGGGATAGGGCCCCCATCTAAAGTCTCCAGGTTGTACGAACCGTTGCCCTTAGCCTCAGTAACTCTGAAGGGCCCGGTCCACTTGGGAGACAGCTTATTTTCCAACTCGTAAGGGTGAGCTTTCCTCATCACCAGGTCGCCCACCTGAAACTGTCGTGGCTTTACTTTAGAGCTATATTGCCGCTCCACTCTTCTCTTCATCGCTTCTGCTTTTATTCTAGCTTCTTCCCTGGCCTCTTCTAGCAGATCTAGGTTTACCCGTCTCTCCTCGTTAGACTCCTCCACCACAAAGTTTTGAAATCGCGGTGAGCTTTCGTGTATTTCTACTGGAATCATCGCGTCTGACCCGTACACCAAACTGAACGGCGTCTCCATAGTAGAGGATTGGGGCGTGGTGTGGTATGCCCACACAATCCTTGGCACCTGTTCCGCCCACCCCCTTTGGCCTTCTCTAACCTTCTTTTTAACCCCCTCAGCAGAACTCTGTTTGCTGACTCTACTTGTCCATTGGTCTGGGGGTGTTCGACCGACGCGAACACTTGCTTGATTCCCACTTCAGCGCACAGATTTCTCAACTGCTGACTGGTGAACTGGGTCCCGTTGTCAGATATCAGGCGCCTGGGTACGCCAAAGCGACACACGATGTTTCTCCACACAAAATGCTGTACCTTATGCGCAGTGATTTGTGCTACGGGTTCTGCCTCTATCCACTTGGTGAAGTATTCGATGGCGACAATCAGATACTTCATCTGCCTGATTGCCAGTGGGAAAGGGCCCATCTCTTTGGCCAAGAGCATTCCTGCAATCAAGGCTTCGTATTCTGCTTGGTTGTTACTTGCCTTGAAGGCAAAACGCAAGGCCTGCTCGATTAGTATGCCGTCGGGTCCTTCCAGCACTATTCCCGCACCACTCCCTTGCTGGTTTGAGGAACCATCGACCGAGAGTAGCCACTGTGAACCCGCTTCCACCTCTTGCTCACCTCCGGGCGAAAGTTCTGCTACAAAATCCGCATACACCTGCCCCTTAATGGATCCTCTAGGCTCGTACTGTATGTCGAATTCCGACAGTTCCACAGCCCAGCGTACCATTCTTCATGCCACATCGGGCTTCTGCAGCACCTTCTGTATGGGGAGGTTGGTCATTACCACCACCGTGAAATTGTGAAAGTAATGACGGAGCCTCCTAGCCGAGAACACTACCGCCAGTGCCGCCTTTTCCAGCGCCTGGTACCTTGTCTCGGCTCCCTGTAAGGCTTTGCTTACAAAGTAGATGGGCTTCTGACTCTGGCTCTGCTCTTGTACCAACACAGAACTGATGGCCCTATCTGTTACAGTAAAATACAAACGGAGGGGCACGCCCGTTACCGGTTTGCAGAGAACCGGAGGCGTCGCCAAGTACTCCTTCAGTTTAACGAAAGCCGCTTCGCATTCCTCAGTCCATGCAAAGCGACTGTTTCTCTTGAGGCACTGGAAGTATGGGTGCCCCTTTTCTCCTCCAGCGGAAACAAACCTCGAGAGCGCCGCCATCCGCCCTGTCAACTGTTGAACCTCCTTTACCGATGTCGGGCTCCGCATGGCAATAATGACCGCACATTTGTCGGGGTTCGCTTCTATACCCCTCTCGGTGAGCAGAAAACCCAAGAATTTACCGGCCTCTACCCCAAAAACACACTTCTCGGGGTTCAACTTGAGGCGGTACTTGGATATCGTGTTGAACAATTCCTCAAAGTCTGCCATGTGTTGTATCCTGTTCTGCGACGCCACCACCATGTCGTCCACATAAGCGTATACATTTCTCCCGAGCATTGGCGCCAAGACCTTATCCATTAACCTCTGGTACGTGGCGCCCGCGTTTTTGAGTCCGAAAGGCATCACCTTATAGCAATAACTGCATGTTTCAGTCATGAACGCAGTTTTGCTCTCGTCCCTGGGGTGCATCTTGATTTGGTTGTAACCTGAGAAGGCGTCCAGGAAGCTTAACACTTTGCTGCCAGACGCGCTGTCCACTAGGGCGTCAATGCTGGGCAGCGGGTAGGAATCCTTCGGGCACGCCTTATTCAGGTCCGTGAAGTCAACGCACATTCTCCATTTCCAGTTTGCCTTCTTCACCAGAACGACATTGGCGAGCCACTCAGGGTACTGAATCTCCCTAATGTGGTCAGCACTCAGCAGCTTCTGTGTTTCGTCTTTCACCACCTGTTGTCGCTCCTCATTGAATTTCCTCCTTCTCTGACGCACGGGGCGAACCGTGGCGTCCATGCTGAGGTGGTGGCACAGAAAATCGGGGTCGATGCCCGGCATGTCCGAGGCGGACCACGCGAAGGCATCCATGTGGCGCGAAATCACTTTCGCCACTCCTTCCCGTTCTTCCGGGTTTAGCGAGCTTCCTAACTTGAAAGCTTTGCCGCCAATCTCCCTCTCTAGGATGTTGGCCGCGGGTTGCTCCCTACTATCATCATCGGCGGGCGCCGCTTCTTTTACGGGCGCCGCCTCCTCCACGTGCGCTTCCTCCATTGGCGCATCTGCTTCGGGCGTCGCCCTTTCTGCTATGGGCTCTTCGGGGGTCTGCCTAGCGGGCGTCGCCTCGATCATCGTTGCGTCCACGATCGGTGGACGCTCGTACACCATGAAAACGCCTCTCTTCGTCTTCAGGCTGTTTTCGTAGCATTTTCTTGCCTCCTCTTGGTCTAATCTGATGACTATCACCCGGCCACTGAGGTCCGGTAGCTTCATCTTCATGTGCCGGGTGGAGGATATTGCACTCAGACGGTTTAGCGCTGGTCTGCCCAGCAAAATGTTATAGGCAGAGTTGGCGTTAACGACGAGGTACCGAATGCTCTCTGTTCGGGAGGCCTCTCCGTCCGTGAACGTAGTCCTCAACTCCAGGTACCCCCGGACCTCTATCTGGTTATCCCCGAACCCATACAAACATCCCGTATAGGGACTCAGTAGATCAGGGGACAGCCGTAACTTATTAAAAGTCGACAGAAACATGACGTCTGCCGAGCTTCCTTGATCAACAAGCACTCGGTGGACCTTTCTCTCAGCCGTGACGACCGAGATGACAACGGGATCGTTGTCATGGGGCACCACATCTCGGAGATCCCTTCTTGTGAACACAATATCTGACTCCCAGGGCTCCCCTGAGAGCCTCTCTTCGATTGAATTTACCCCCCTCGCGTATTTCTTCCGCTGGGAGGCGGTGGGTCCTCTGCCGGAAAAACCTCCAGCAATGGTGTGGACCTCGCCAAGCACAGGCATCTCGTGTGCTGGCTCATCCGCCGGCGACGGCAAGGTGGCGGTCGCGGTGGACTCTGCGACATAATCTTTTAAAAACCCAGTCCTCACCAGCTCATCTAGCTGGTAACCCAACGATAGGCAATTATCAATTTGGTGCCCGAAAGCCTCGTGAAATTCGCACCAAGAGTCTTTACGGGGCCCTAGCACCTTATCGGTCTTCGCCGGTCGCCTCAGCCTCTCGGCTATGTTGGGCACGGCGATCAAATCCTTCAATCCGACTACGAAGTTGTACCTCGCCGGTCTTGCTCTTTCTCTGGTGGGGTGTTCGCCTCCTCGGGGCCCCGAGGCTGGGGCTTTCTGGCCTCGTAGGGGCGTCTCGCCTCTGGCTTCTTTCTCCCCGTCGTGGTTTCATTGACTCTGACGGGTTGAACTCGCGCCGGTCCCCTTGGGCGTGAGGGCACGGCATTGGTGCGCTTCACACATACCTCCCATTCCGAAGCAATATGCTCCACCGCCCTACGTCGTAATTCGGCGAAAGTCCTGGGGCGATTGCGGATAATAGATTCTCCAAAGGGCCCTGGGCATACGCCTTTCACAAATGCGTACACAATCATAGGCTCCTCTGTTGTACCAACTTTCACGACCTGGGCCCCGAAGCGATTGATGTACTCCTTCAGGGTCTCCCCCTGATACTGCTTCACGTCAAACAGGTCGTAGGAGACCGGCGGCGGGGCCTTGTTGGCCAAATACTGTTCTCTGAATAACCGCGACAACTGGCGGAAAGATGTGATATGGCCCTCGGGAAGGCTGATGAACCAGTCCATAGCCATCCCGGTCAGGGTGCTCATGAAGAGTTTGCACTTGGCGGCATCAGAGCCGCCTATCAGGACCATCTGCGTGTGGAACGCCGCGAGGTGCGTCTCCGGGTCCTCCATCCCAGTGAAAATTGCCTTAGGTCCCGCGAACGTGTTCGGGATTGCTGCGTCTAGGATCTCCTGCGAGAACGGAGTGGAAAACTCCTTTGGTGGGGAGTGATTCTCCACCTCGTCATGCCCAGGCCGCCTCCTATCGTTTCTCAGGCCCTGGCGCAACTCCTCATTCACGCGGTGGAGCTCTTCGTTGCGCTCATGCGAGGCGTCAAGATCTGCCTGCATGCGCTCCTGCTCCATCTTCGAATCCGCCATGTCCTGCTGCAACCCCCTCATTATTTCCAGGACCTGCTGCATGGATAGGTCTGCGGGGGCTGCGCGCGCTGATCTTCGTCTGGTGGGGGCCATTGTCACTCCAACCTCCTTCAGCACTACCGTAACCTGATAGATTTTCACGAACTTGTGTGATGGGACTGATGTTTTATATCGTGCCCCACGGTGGGCGCAAAATGTTCCGTCCGGTTGACCGGGACGTCTTCGTGCGCGACCTCAACCGTCAGCTAAGGACTCCTTCCCACTGATTGCCTGTGAATTCCTGCAAAAAAGAAGGACAAAGAGGCGCCCTAGCGGCCGTTTGCACTCCGACGCTCAAGTCAGCCAGCAAGAAACACCAAAACTGTCCACCCACGTATCTGAGCACCGCGTATGGCACTCTGCAGGTGGTAAAAGAAACTGTGTATATGTGTGTGTGTGTGTTGTCCCCTTCAGGCAAAAATGTTCTCCAGTCACTTGTACGTAGTCCTCAAGCATGGGCAAGCAACCAGAGAGTTTCTCCTAAATTTGTCGAAGGTTCCAACCCTTTTTCCGACATTCCCAGCGCTATTTAAACTGCCCTAGCATTTAAAGCGCCTTAAAGCGCTTTTAATCTCAAACGTAACGCACTCATTAAAGCGCTTAATTACGAAACGTAGCGCATTTAAGACGTTGAAACGCTCGGGAGCCATAATAGTACCTGAATGCTCGAAAGGGAAACTGTATTGAATATCTTTAATTACCTGGCACCTGACTAGAGGGTGTTTCTATTCCGGCATGGCTGTCATACACGTGGAGGGCCTCACGACGCCATGACCCCATCTGGGGGCGTTTCTGCCCATCTGGGGACGTTTCTACGTGTGGGTCCTCCTGTTTGGGAGTGCTACTGCGCTAGGGGTGGCTTTTTGGGTGCCAACTCATGCCCCCAAGTATCTAGCCACTTACTCTGAGAGCGTATCTGCCTTCCTCTCACACCCTGCACCCGGTTATCCTGGGCGTGACCTTCCTCTTGGGTCGTATCTGTCCCGAAGGCGTCTCTGGGGCGGCAGGGGTACTTCGCGAGTCAGGCTGCCCTTCACTGGTACTATCACTATGGCCTTGAAGCCACCTTTTCCTTCTCTTTATCACTTTCCCGAGTTATCGGGACTTGAGGCTTTCCGACGACGTCGCTCCCTCCATGGTCTTTCCTACCCATGGGTATCGGGGAACCACACCGTGATTGCCTTGCTTTTACACTGTTCGATCTGGCGACGCCTTCACCTGGGCGACGCCTTCACCTGGGCGACGCCTTCACCGAGGCGACGCCTTCATCTAGGCGACGCCTTCATCTAGGCGACGCCTTCATCTAGGCGACGCCGTGCCTTAGCGCCGTGTCTTAGCGACGCCTTGAGTTGACTTTGACCTTCCAGTCGTTGACTTTGACCTTGACTTAGTCAACGCCCTTATACGGGACGGTACATGGTTCATCCAAATGAGTTTGGGAATTGGTACTTGTATTGGTGAGTTCTTGACTTAGAACCATGATCCAACTTCTAAGAAAGTGCCTCTATATTTTCCAGCTCAAGGTGATTCCTCAAAGTGTCAAGAATCTTGTTCTATGTGGCTATTGGAATCACATCATGTGGTATCATGAGTCTTAGGTTCATTCTTGTTAATTGTTGAGTTGTGTGCACTTTAATTTCAAGAGCTCTTTAATTTCTTGCAATTTTAGTTGCTGTTTTAGAATTTTAATTGAGTATTCTTGCTGTTTTTCTTTTGCTCCAAGTGTTTGTGGAAAGGTTTATGGCACTCATAATTCTTATGAGTATGGTTGCTCTTTTGGAATGGCATTATCCTTCCTAGAGTTTACCTTAAGCTTCCTTTCATTTGTTACAATTTGTGTTGTGTCTTTTAATTTTTGAATCATGTCAAGTTGTGTCTTAGTCATGTTATTCCATATATGTCATTACTTCTAGTAGTACTTTTATTGTTTTGATTGTTTCTTGCTTTGGTGTCATATAATTTTCTGAATTGATGTTGATCCTTTGTGCATTTTCTTTTTAGAATTGAGTTCATACTTGTATTCTAGACCTATACAAGTTCCACTACATCATTTTCTATTATGTCTTTGCTAGTTCATCATCCTGTTTTTTATTCCTATTAGGATTCCTCTGTTTCTGAAAAAAAGTGCTTACTGTTTTTCCTTATTGCAACTGATTTACGTACTGTAAAATTCTGAAATTCTGGATTTGAGATATTCAAAGTGTTAGAAAAGAATAGAAAAAAGAATCATTCAAAAATATGAAGTACACAAAAAATGATAAATAAAATAAAAAAAGTGTACATTCCTGCCGAAAAAAATACGGTAATCTGGCAGTGATTTTAAAAAATTTATTTCTCTCAATTGGCTTACTGTTTTTAATTGATTCCAGTGCCATTTTTGAGTTAACATCTTGAAGTTTCTGTGGTATAAATTTCATAATCCAGTTCGCTCTACAACGTTCCAGTTAAATCAGTGAATATCAAACACAGTTTGCATAAAAAAAAAAAAAAAAAAATTTCCAGTAGCTAAAATTTTTGTTTTCTTCATCTACTCTAGTGCTTTTCCTTAGGTATTCTTTTGTGTGCCTACTTTTCTCATTGAGTTCTTTATTTTCTTGATTGTCTTTCATTCTTATTCTTTGAGTTTGTCTTACATATAGTATTCCTTTTGCAATTACCTTTTCTTGTTTGTCTTTATTGTTTCTTTGGTTTTGTGGTGGTTTGCTCTTAAGATTGGTGTGCTTGCTTTGACATATTTCATTTGAGGATTTCAAGGCCTCAAGATCAGATTGGAGCAAGAACATTATTTCTTTGAGAGTGATATCTTTTTCAGCCTTAAATTCACTTCGGCAGTTTCAATTGCAAAGCTCACTATTTTGCTAATTTTTAACTTGTTTGCTGTTTTGTGTGTTTGCTGTTTTTTAATTACAAATGGCTGGATCTTCACGTGATGCATCCTACAAGCAGAATTCTCCTTCCAAAGCTTCCATTCTTGGTGAATTACATGAAGCTCAAAGAACAATTAGAAGGTTGGAGGAAAAAATGCAAAAGATGGAGGTCCAACAATCTAGACCATCTCCTTCTATCCATGATGGACATCATTCTCATAGACCATCTTCAAGAGCTTCTTCAAATGATGTTGGTCGTGAAGATGAGCATAGGAGAAGGAGACCTCCACCCCAAGTCCATGGACAAAGACATCATCACCAAGGGGAAAGGATTCACTACGGCAATGGCTTCTACCATGATGCAAAGTCCAAGCTTCCTTCGGTCAAACTACCTTGTTTTAATGGTTCTAGTGATCCAAATGTGTATTTAGATTGGGAGGCTAAGTGTGAACAAATTTTTGAGATCCATGAGATCCAAGATGAGCATAAGCTCAAGCTAGCCACCCTAGAGTTTAGTGATTATGCCATGAAATGGTGGCATGGGATTGTAAAGGACATTATCTATCACAAGGGTCCTCCCGTGGACTCTTGGAACTCTTTAAAGGATCATATGCGCGCTAGGTTTGTACCCCCACATTTTAGGAAAGACCTCATGTTGAGACTCCAACGGTTTCAACAAGGCACGCTAAATGTGGATGAATATTATAAGGAACTTGAGACGCTTGTGCTTAAAATTGAATTAGAAGAAAGTGAAGAAGCCATGGTTGCTAGGTTTGTGAGTGGTCTTAGGAAGGATATCCAAGACATTGTTGAGTTACAAGAGTATTCATCATTGGGCTCTTTAGTTCATCTTGCAATGAAGGTGGAAGCCCAACTTGCTAAGAAAAACTCTTTTAAAAATGCTTCCAATAATGGATACTACTCCAAGTCTTGGAGAAACAAAACTTCTTTTTCTAAACATCCTTCCAAAGATTCTTCTTTCAAACCCAAGGAATCTAAGCCATCAACATCTAGACCTAAGTCTCCCACTAGAACATCTAACACTAAATGCTTTAAATGTATGGGTTATGGTCATATTGCTGCAAATTGTCCTTCCAAACGAAGTATGTACATGCATGAGGGCATTGTAGTTAGTGAGCATGATTCGGATTCTTCAAAGCATTCATTGCATTCTCATGCATCTAGTGAGGAAGAGAGCGAATGTCCACTTGAAGGGGACTTGTTAGTTGTGAGAAGACTTCTTGGACAAGTTTCACAACCTTTTGATGAAAGTCAAAGGGAAAATATTTTCCATACAAGATGTCTTATTCAAAACAACATTTGTTCCTTGATAGTGGATGGGGGTAGTTGTGCCAATGTGGCTAGTACAAGAGTAGTAGATAAGCTTGGATTGCCTACTATCTCTCATACAAAGCCCTATAAGTTACAATGGCTTAGTGAAGTAGGAGAAATAATTGTTAATAAACAAGTCCTCATCCATTTCTCCATTGGAAAATACAAAGATGAGGTATTATGTGATGTTGTGCCCATGGAAGCCACTCATGTTCTTTTGGGAAGGCCTTGGCAATTTGATAGAAAAGTTTTACATGATGGCTTTACCAACAAATTATCTTTTGAATTCCATGGTCACAAGGTTACTTTAAAATCTCTCTCTCCAAGAGAAGTCCATGAGGACCAAGTTATCATGAAGAAAAAGAGGGAGAGTGAAAAAGATAAAAAAGATAAGAGTTCTAAGCCTACACTCCTTGTGTCTAGGCGTGACATTGAAAGGGAAATAGTGGCTCATCATCCTCTTTTTTTAGCCATCCCTAGAACTCTTAGCATAGAAACACTTGTTGATAGTCCTCATTGCTTGGAAAATTTGGTAGAAGAGTTCAAAGATGTGTTTCAAGATCCTCCAAATGGACTTCCACCTTTGAGAGGGATTGAGCACCAAATTGATTTGATACCGGGCTCTTCTTTACCAAATCGTCCCGCATATAGGACCAATCCAAGTGAAACCAAGGAAATTCGCCAACAAGTTGAGGCTTTGATTGAAAAAGGGTGGGTGCAAGATAGCATGAGTCCTTGTGCTATGCCTATCATCTTAGTGCCAAAAAAGGATGGCACATGGCGAATGTGTTCGGATTGTAGGGCCATAAATAACATAACCATTAAGTATAGGCATCCCATACCTAGACTAGATGATTTGTTGGATGAATTACATGGTTCAAAAATCTTTTCAAAGATTGATCTTAAAAGCGGCTACAATCAAATCCGTATCAAACCGGGTGATGAATGGAAGACGGCTTTTAAGACCAACTTTGGTTTATATGAGTGGTTAGTTATGCCTTTTGGGTTAACTAATGCACCAAGTACCTTCATGCGCCTCATGCATCATGTTCTTAGACCTTTCATTGGTAAGTTTGTTGTGGTTTACTTTGATGACATTCTCATTTATAGCTTATCTTTGAATGACCATAGGTTGCATGTTAGGCAAGTTTTGGAAACCCTTAGGAAGGAACATTTGTATGCTAACCTTGCTAAATGTATGTTTGCTCTTGATCATATAGAATTCCTAGGGTTTGTTGTGAGTTGTAAAGGGGTCCATGTGGACAAAACCAAGGTGGTGGCCATTCAAAATTGGCCTACACCGAAATCTTTGAATGAGGTCCGAAGTTTTCATGGGCTTGCTTCTTTCTATAGAAGATTTGTCCCAAACTTTGGTACCATTGCCGCACCACTCAATGACATAGTGAAAAAGGATGTGGTCTTTCATTGGGGAGAAGCACAACAAAATGCTTTTGATACTTTGAAAGAAAAATTGACTAATGCTCCCATCTTGGCCCTTCCTAATTTCACTAAGACATTTGAGATTGAGTGTGATGCTTCAAGCATAGGTATTGGGGCTGTTCTCCTTCAAGAGGGCCACCCCATCGCCTATTTTAGTGAGAAATTGAAGGGAAGTCATCTCAACTATTCCACCTATGATAAGGAATTATATGCACTTGTTAGGGCTTTGTTTACTTGGCAACACTATCTTTTTCCCAAAGAGTTTGTGATACATAGTGATCATGAATCTCTTAAATATTTGAAAAGCCAAAACAAACTTAACAAGAGGCATGCTAAGTGGGTGGAATTCATTGAGCAATTTCCTTATGTGATCAAACACAAGCAAGGCAAAATAAATATTGTTGCGGATGCTCTTTCTAGAAGATACACCTTGCTAAATCTTTTAACCTCTCAATATCTTGGTTTTGATCACATTAAGGAACTTTATCACGATGACCTTGATTTTTCTCTCCTCTATCAAGAGTGTCTTAAGGGAGGACACAAAGACTTTTTTATTCAAGATGGCTTTCTTTTTAAAGGAAAACGTCTTTGTGTTCCCCAATGCTCTATTAGATTATCTCTTGTTAGAGAAGCTCATGAGGGGGGCTTAATGGGACATTTTGGGGTTGCTAAAACTTTGGATGTGTTGCATGAACATTTCTTTTGGCCTCATATGCATAAACATGTTCATAGTTTGTGTGATAAATGCATAGCTTGCCGCAAAGCTAAATCTAAAATGCATCCCCATGGTCTTTATACTCCTCTTCCTATCCCTTCAATGCCTTGGGTAGATATATCTATGGATTTCATCTTAGGCTTACCCAAGACATCAAAGGGAAAGGACTCCATTTTTGTGGTAGTGGATCGTTTTTCAAAGATGGCTCACTTTATTCCTTGCCACAAAGTGGATGATGCATGCCACATTGCAAACCTCTTCTTCCAAGAAGTGGTTTGCTTGCATGGGATTCCTAGGTCTATAGTGTCCGATAGAGATCCTAAGTTCTTGAGTCACTTTTGGAAGACCTTGTGGGGCAAGCTTGGAACTAAGCTTTTATTTTCTACCACTTGCCACCCACAAACTGATGGTCAAACCGAGGTGGTGAATAGAACTTTAGGACAACTATTGCGATGCTTTATTTCGGGGAATCCTAGAGTGTGGGAGAATTTACTACCCCATGTTGAGTTTGCATATAACCGAGTAGTAAATTCTACCACCTCCCATTCTCCTTTTGAGGTGGTCTATGGGTTTAATCCCCTAACACCTCTTGATCTTCTTCCTATTCCCCTTCTTGACGATGTCTTGTGCAAAGATGGGGATGAAAAGGCTTCTTTTGTGAAAACTTTGCATAAAGACATCAAGAAGAGAATTGAGAAGAAGGTTGGCAAGTATGCTGAACTTGCCAATAAAAGGAGAAAAGCATTGTTGTTTGATGAGGGCGATTGGGTTTGGCTTCACTTGAGGAAGGATCGTTTTCCTACTCAAAGGAAGTCCAAACTAATGCCTCGAGGGGATGGACCTTTCCAAGTCCTCAAGAGGATTAATGACAATGCTTATAAGTTAGATATGCCTGATACATTCTTAGGTAGTCATACTTTTAATGTCAGCGATCTAACTCCTTTTTCTGTAGGTCTCCAGAATTCGTGGTCGAATTCTCTCCAACTCGGGGAGTATGATGGAGATCAAGCCCAAGAGAACATGGAGGCCACTCATCAAGCTCAAGAAGAGGTGGAGGCACAAATGGAGGACGCCCATAGAGGTCAAAGTCCACCTCAAAGGATTACAAGAAGCATGTTCAAAGCCTTGGGAGCTAGAGGACATTTATTTTCTCTTTTTGTAGTGTCTTTAGTTAAAGGTGCTTAGAGGGAAACCTTAGAAACCTCTTTTGTTATAGCATCTTTTAGGTTTTAGTTAGGAGCTTTAGGGGGGTGTATTAGTAGATAGGTGTAGGAGTAGAATAGGGGGTGCCAAAGTGAAGGAAAGGATCACACCTTCCTTGCCTTGCTTTTGAGCGCCGGTTCTAGCTTGTTTTGGAGGGAATTTTGATTTGTTTTAGCTTTCAATTTTCAGCACCTTAGGCTATAAATAGAGGTGCCTTCCTTGTAAATTTCAGATTTGAATTCATCTAAAGAAACTATACTCAAAATTGGAGTGAGCATTTGGAGAGCTTTTGAGCTTCTACTCTAGTCTTATCTTGAAGGACCATGGTTTCCTCAAGTGGCGGCTTCCACACTCATCTAGGAGCATCCATACTTCTAGTGGCGTGATCATCCAACCTATCTTCCATCTTCATGAGCATTCTCTTCTCCTTCCTTTCTTCTCTTTCAATTACTCTTGTTGTTTTGTGTTCTTGAGCATTTTTTTGGTTCGGCTGTCCTTAATTTTCCAGCACCTATGTTTTGGTTTTCTAAATTCTGTTCGGTACATTTGTTTGTGGTTTAATTCTGTTCGGTCTTCTCTTTTATAATTCCTTTGTTGATTCAATTTGACAATATTTGGTTCATCCAAATGAGTTTGGGAATTGGTACTTGTATTGGTGAGTTCTTGACTTAGAACCATGATCCAACTTCTAAGAAAGTGCCTCTATATTTTCCAGCTCAAGGTGATTCCTCAAAGTGTCAAGAATCTTGTTCTATGTGGCTATTGGAATCACATCAAATCCCCTTTGTGCTCCCTTATGGCCCTGGTAGAGAGTAAGCATGAACACTCGTCAAGAAGTTCACTTGAAGCCCAAGGGTACAAGTCTTTGGGACGGACCCTGGAGGAAGCAGCGTGAGAAGACATTCTTTAACAAGATCAGGGACTGTTAAAGGTGTAAGGACTGCCAGAAATGCATGAGTTGAGCGAGGGGAACGAAGGCTGGAACAACCCTTCGTTGGAGAAGAAAGGGTGCAAGAAGGAAGGGTGCAAGAAGAAAGAACGCAAGTAGGTTATGAAGAGTGAGAAATGATGGGGATAGTTCCAGAGTTTGAAGAGTTAAATAAAGCGGTTAGAGCGCCAAACGACGCGAATGGATACACCGCACGATTGGACCACGTGGCAGAAGATGGAAGGATGACCCTAGCACCACTGGTTAAAATCAGAAAACGTCGTATCAACAGAGTATCCAGTGGTACGACGCGCCGTCGAAAGTGAGTCAGGGGCACAGCAGGAGTCAGAACTTAATGGAATGACTGAATGTCCCATCAACCATACAAGAAGCGCCACGTGGAGGGCACGGGCAAAACCTTGAGCTCTTCGCTGTCATCAAGCGTCGACCAAGGCAGGGCCCAAAGTCAACGTCGAAGTAAAGGTAACGCCCGAGGGGTCGCCTGGAAGGACGCAAAGGGCGACGCCAGCGTGAGACGTCGCGGGCGTCGCCAACCAAAGTTAGTCACTGGCGTCGCCTCCCCGATACCCACAGGTAGGAAAGACTGTGGAGGGAGACGAAATCAAAGAAGGCAAAGTTAGTTACTGGCGTCGCCTCCCCGATACCCACAGGTAGGAAAGACTGTGGAGGGAGATAAGACCGCCAAGCGCCAGCGAATCGCTGACAGGGCGTTCCCCGATACCTATGGGAAGGAAAGTCCATGGAGGGAACAGAACCCCCCCAGAGCACTCGGCGTTTTAGACACCCGGGGACGATACGGTGCTGCTGTAGCAGGCCTCTCCTTAGGCGTGGGCGCCGGGCGTTAAGGATCAAGGAAATGACCTTTTGGTGTCAGAGACATCCCGTGGAAGATACGGCTTCACTAGGAGAGCCTCCCCATGGGTGTAAAGATTGGCGCGTGACCTTTCCCGGGCATACAAAGCCATCCAACGAAGTGAAGGAAATAGGTGGAACACAAGTAAAATAATCGAAGCGCGCGAAGGTAAGGCGTAAGGGTAAGAACGCACAAGCAGAATCGTATATGGCAAAGACACAAAGGCAATCATACGAACACCCAAATTAGTAACAAGAGTATGAATAGTTCAAAGAATTACAAGTTTTATCAGATAAAATCAAAAACGAAGGTAAAGTATAAAGCAGTTAAGCTTGAAGCTGAAGGTGGCGGGTGAGAGACAGCGGTTCAGTCATCCAAGTCCATGGGCACGACCTTCCCGTCGACGACATGGTGTGTGGGGTCGCAGTTCGAAATATTGATGCCCGCGTTCTCGCCGGACGCCTGGGCCAGAGCCTCTTGGAAACCCTCTTCGAACGCCCCCGCCATCTCCCCAGTCAGTTCTTGGACCTCCCCCTCTAGTTCGGTAATCCTGGAATCCTTGGATGTCAATTGCTTCTCCAGGAATTCCTTCTCCACCCGGAGCTTGTTAGCCTCGGCTTGTAGAAGGCTCAAAACTTCAACCTTAGCAGTCAAGGCGTCCTCTCTTTCACCCAGCTTCAGCCTCCAAGCACCATCCAACTCATCAAGTTTTTTACGCTGCGCCTCGGATGTGAGAGCCGCCTCCTGGAGGCCAATGTTTTGGATTTGATAGGAGGTGAGCTGGGCTAGTTGAGCGGCGTGCGCCTGTTCCAGTTCTCGCGCGTACGCCTCAGCTCCCTCCCTACCCTCATGGGCCAGTTTTAGCAGAGATTGGGAAGCCTCCTCCTTGAGTCCCCAGTTTTGCTTCTCCTCCTTCAACGCCACCACCTCTTGTCTCAGCTTGCGAAGAACCTCCCTCCCTTTGATAGCATTTCGAGCCTGAGTGCGCCACTTGATTGCCACCACCAGGAAGGCTCCCATATAGTAAGGCATGCCCCCCCCCCTTTTTGAGGATCAGTCGGCGTCATTCCTTCGGTGAAGCCCTGCGTCAACTCCCTATGACTGGAGCGAGGAATACGGGGTTTGCGCGAAGTCGAGCCAGGGACTGACACAGGAGGGGCGGAGCCCGACGCTTCAGCTACGTCACGATGCGGCAACGGCGAAGGTGGGGGAACCGAGTCGATCCTTTCCTCTCGCTCCTCGTGGGCTGGCGGAGGCGGCGGTGAGGTGGCGCTGGGAGGATCGTCCCTGAGAGAGTTCCCATCGCCGGGGGGCGCGGCGGGTGAGGCAATGAGACCCGTAGCCCTCCTCTTATGGGAAACCAGGGCAGAACCCGAGCCTTCGCTGTCGGAATCCACTATCAACACCCTTTTCCCTTTGTTAGGACGCACTGAGGCAAGGGTTGACGCCATGGCTAACGGAACTGCAGCAATGGGAGGAGGAGAGGCAGATGGTGGAGGGATCGGCAGGGAAGCAACGGTGGGCACGTCGGAGGCTACGACATCCCCACCTTCCTTGGTAGATTTTGCCTTCTTCAAAAATTTGGCAAGAGCCAGCCGTCTCGAGGAAGTCATCACTGAACCTGCAACAGCGAAAAATAGTAGAGTAAAGGTTGGTTCAGATGAAGCAGAAGGGAAATTCTATGGCCAAACGCACGCAGATAACCACAACAACTAATGTATCATAAACAGTCAAGGGCAGATACCGAAGTAGGTAGAAAGCCCATAGGCGTTGAATTCGTTCGCGATGAGCTTGGCGGTATCGAAGACTATCCCCAGTCCCGCCAAGGCTTTGCACACATCCCGGTCGGAGGGGGTAAGCTCATCCAAAGCCAGGGCCTTCATGGTTATGGGCTTATCCGTCCAGTATAGGGGAAAGCCCTCTAGGATGGTAGGATCGCGCTTGGTCACACGTACCTTGAAGAATTTCCCCTTCCATCCTTTGAACGAATTTTGGAAGAGCGTAAGGATGATGCGCCCGGCAATGCCAGAAAAGCTCATCCATAGGCTCTTCCCCTGTTTCTTTACCTCGAAGAAGTGAAGAAAAACGTCTACAGAAGAGGGAACACCTAGATAGCCGCAGAGAATTTGGAACCCCCTCACGAAAGCCCAACTGTTGGGGTGGAGCTGGGCGGGAGCAGTGTTTATCTCTGTAAGTAGCTCTTTTTCGAAAGAAGTGAGGGGCAGACGCAGGCCCACCCTCTTGAGCACCATTTGATAGAGGAAGAAGAAGGGGCATCCCCCAGTATCCCGTGAGTCCGCACAAACAGGCATCCCAGGTCGCACCCGGCTTACCAGGACTTGGGAGTCGTGATTTTTGTGAAAAGCGTTGAAATTATAAAGCGTAGGGTCCCCCCTGTGAGCCTCCACGTCCTCAACAGAGTTTAGGAGGGAACATTCATCCAGAAGTTCGTCGGGAGCCCAGTCGTATTCGCCCTTATAATAAGATTTAGGGAGCGGGGGAGGCGCGGCGGTCTTAGTTTTCGCCATCAATGCCAAAGCTGAAGATCAAAAGAAAAAGAAAGGGTTCAGAGAAAAGGGGTTGGGAGAAGAAAAGGGAAAAATGGAAGGACCCTAGGAGCGCCCTACCGACACGAGAACGAAGGGAAACGAGAGGAACAAAGAAGCATACAAACGATATCCAAAGAAATGCGGTAATATGGACAGCCCCAGGCAGTTCATACAGTGAAGGGAATCATCAAGGAGGGAAAAAACCGTACCTTTGGGGGCTGAAGGGCGTGGAGAGCGGAAGCACGAACGAACAGGGGTTGCGAGAGAAGGGATTTAGAGAAGATGAACAGTGAGAAAGGGCAGAGAAAGTGGATGTAACAGTAGTGGCAAGCGCGGGGTTTGGTAACTTAAACGTTACGAGAAGCGCGAGGGGCAACGAATGATAACCGTGTGATGATGCCACGTGTTGCAAGATTAAGCACTCAAGGGGAGCGCAAGAGTTCTTAAAGATGATCGCACGATGAGCCATGTGGCACGCGATTAAGCGCAGCCTCAAAGGACATTATTTTTCCCATTTTAGGGGATGTCCAATCAGCCATTAAGAATACCCCTGTGGTTCAGAAAGTGTCACGTCAGTAATTCGAAGAATTTTTGAGTCAGCAGAGAATGACACGTCATCAGGAGGGCACGTGGACGGCGTGGGCGAGGCTTTAGTCTTTGCGCTGAAGACAAGTCTTCGGCTTAAGACTGGGGGGCTTGTGTATCGTCCCGTATCCGGGCGTTGACCACGTCAAGGTCAAAGTCAACGGCTGGAGAGTCAAAGTCAACGCAAGGCGTCGCCTAGGTGGAGAAACGCCAAGTGCCAGCATCGCCAAGAGGAAGCGTCGCCGAGCCAAGGCGTCGCCTAGTTGAAGGCGTCGCCTAGGTGAAGGCGTCGCCCAACCAGGGCGTCGCCAGAGCAAACAGTGTAAAACCAAGGCAATCACAGTGTGGTTCCCCGATACCCATGGGTAGGAAAGACCATGGAGGGAGCGACACCGTGGGAAGGCCTCAGGTTCCTATAGCTCGGGAAAGTGATAAAGAGAAAGAAAAGGTGGCTTCAAGGCCATAGTGATAACATCAGGGTAGGGCAGCCTGACTCGGGAAGTAGTCCTGCCGCCCTAGAGACGCCTTCGGGACAGATACGACCCAAGAGGAAGGTCACGCCCAGGGTAACCGGGTGCAGGGTACGAGAGGAAGACAGATACGCTCTTAGAGTAAGTGACTAGATGATTGGGGGCATGAGTTGGCACCCAAAAGGTCACCCCTAGCGCAGTAGCACTCCCAGCAGGAGGACTCACACGTAGAAACGTCCCCAAGTGGGCAGAAACGCCCCCAGATGGGGTCACGGCGTCGTGAGGCCCTCCACGTGTACAACAGCCCTTTCAGAATAGAAACACCCTCTAGTCAGGTGCCAGGTAATTAAGGTCATTCCATACAGTTTCCGTTTCGAGCGTTCAGGTACTATGATGGCTCCCAAGCGTTTCAACGTCTTAAATGCGCTACGTTTTCTAATTAAGCGCTTTAATGAGTGCGTTACGTTTCTGATTAAAAGCGCTTTAAGGCGCTTTAAATGCTTGGGAGGTTTAAATAGCGCGGGGGACGTTGGAAACGGGGTTGGAACTTTTGGAAAATTTACCAGAGAACTCTCTAGTTGCTTGCTCGTGCTTCAAGGTTACGTACAAGTCACTGGGGAATACTTTTGCCTGAAGAAGACAACACACACACATATACACAATTCTTCTACCACCTTCAGAGTGCCATATGCGGTGCTCAGAGACGTAGGTGGACAGTTTTGGTGTTTCTTGCTGGCTGACTTGAGCGTCGGAGTGCACACGGCCGCTAGGGCGCCACTTTGTCCTCTTTTTTGCAGGAATCCACAGGCAACCAGTGGGAAGGAGTCCCTAGCTGACGGTTGAGGTCGCGCACGAAGACGTCCCGGTCAACCGGACGAAATGTTACCCACTTACACCATCTTACTCCTCTTAAAGGGTCACTCTGGTGTCTTCTCACATACCTACACCATCTCCCTCCCCTTAAAGAGTCACTCTGGTGTCTTCTCTAACCAACGTATTACCCCGCCTTTCCAGCGAACCATCTTCTTTCGACCCTCCGACTTTCCTTCCGACACCCTTCCGTCATGTCTTCTCGTATTCCTTCCCCCAGGGTTAACCATAAAGATCTGTATCCCTGGGCTCGAGCGCGCTTCTGGACGAGTGCTCGTGCCTTCTTTCCACCCTGGCCATCAGGAGACACAAAGGAGAGTCGTGCACTTACAACCACCGTGCCTTCGCGAGGAGGCATGACGATGACATCACCCTGCTTCCTTGCACCTTGGGGGAGCCGGTGTGTGGGGACGAACGCGCCAACGACGGGATTCCTTTCTTTTACTTCTATCAGGTGGTGTTCCAGATCGTTGGCGTACGTCTGCCCTTCTCCAGGTTCGAGAGGGAACTTCTGACGGAGATCAACGCTGCACCAGCCCAACTGTACCCCAACAGCTGGGCTTTTGTTAAGGCCTTTGACGTACTGTTCGGGTTCTTGGGGTGTGCGCCCTCGGTTGATATCTTTCACCACTTTTTCGAGGTGAAACGTCAAAGGAACAACCTGTGGGTGACCCTCAGCAACGTTCCTGGTAGGGTTCTCTTGACTCCCTTCCAAAGCTCCTTCACGGGGTGGAAGGGTACATTTTTCAAGATCTGCTGTTCTGATATCGTACCTTCCGCCCTGGATGGGTTCCCGCTGTACTGGGTGAGTGAGGCACGAGCCCTCAAGTCCAAACCCTTCAAGAAACTAAGCCCGAACGACCAGGTTGCGTGTCGGATTCTGGCTGAGGCGGGGGCTTTAACTCCGCCACACTGATCAGTTTGGAGTTCAACGCCGGAATCCTCGAGAAGTACATATGTACGAGTGGCTATCTCCGAAACTTCTGCTTTTTACCTTCATTAGATTTCTACGTGTTCTAACTCATGGGGCCCTCACTGCTCTTGTTTCCCTTGGTGCAGGTTCAAAGATAAACCCCCAGCGGAGGTCATAGCTCACCCAGGCGTTGAGGGCCGAGACTGAAGCGTCGTCCTCCTCCCTGCCAAGGTCTGAAGGCCACTGAAGAGTGGTTTGTTTGTATTTTTTCCTTTTCTGTATGAGCACTGGGTCTGTAATGTCTGCTATATTCACCTTGCTCCTATTCCTCTCGAGCATACATGTAAATTTGACTCCGCTGCGCCATGCTTGATTTCTTTAACGCTGTTTTACATTGCACACGCTTCATATACTGGGCATTTTCCTCTGTCACCTTTCTTGGCGACGCGCTGCGTTTTTGGCGTCGCTTTCTCTTGGCAATGCCTTTTCTCTTGGCGACGCCTTCTCTCTTGGCGACGCCTTCGTTCTTGGCGACGCCTTCTCTCTTGGCGACGCCTTCTTTCTTGGCGACGCCTTCTCTCTTGGCGACGCATGTGCCTGGCGACGCATGTGCCTGGTGATGCCTGTCGCCACTTCGAAAGGGAAAAGATAAAGACTGAAACCAAGACAAAGGTTTTTCATCGAACTTCTTTTCCTTTTTATTTGGGTAACCTCGTTAAAAAACCCCCGAGAGGGAAAAAGAGTGTCCCCTTCAACTAAATTGTTACATGGCTGCTTACATAAGTCAACTAAAATAAAATTTTAAGTTGGCTGCATTCCAGCTGCGTGGGATGGGACCCCCTCCAAGGTTTCTAGGTTGTACGAACCGTTGCCCTTTGCCTCGGCAATTCTGAAGGGTCCGCTCCACTTGGGAGACAGCTTATTCTCCAGCTCGTACGGATGAGCCTTCCTCATAACTAGGTCGCCAATCTGAAAATGCCGCGGCTTTACCTTAGAGCTATATTGTCGCTCTACTCTTCTCTTCACTGCTTCGGCCTTTATTCTGGCTTCCTCCCTGGCTTCGTCCAGTAGGTCTAGGTTCACCCGCCTTTCTTCGTTGGATTCTTCCACCACGAAGTTTTGGAAACGTGGTGAGCTTTCGTGAATCTCAACTGGGATCATCGTGTCCAACCCATACACTAAGCTGAAAGGCGTCTCCATGGTGGAAGATTGGGGCGTGGTGTGGTATGCCCACACGACCCTTGGCACCTCCTCCGCCCACGCTCCTTTGGCCTTTTCTAGCCTTCTCTTTAGCCCTCTCAGCAAAACTCTATTTGCTGACTCTACCTGCCCATTAGTCTGGGGGTGTTCAACTGATGCGAACACCTGCTTAATGCCTACCTTAGCACATAGGTTTCTCAACTGCTGACTGGCGAACTGGGTTCCGTTATCGGATATCAGCCGCCTAGGTACGCCGAAACGGCACACAATATTCTTCCACCCAAAGTGTTGGACTTTGTGCGCACCGCCTCTATCCACTTGGTGAAGTACTCGATGGCGACGATCAAGTACTTCATCTGCCTTATCGCCAACGGAAACGGGCCTAGGATGTCGATCCCCCAGGTATGGAAAGGCCATGGGCTGTATATGGATCGCAGCTCCTCTGGCGGCGCCTTGTGCCAGTCTGCGTGTTTTTGGCATTGCTTACAACGCTGGGCGTGTCGCACGCAATCTTCCTTTACTGTTGGCCAATAAAACCCTGCGCGCATCACCTTAGAAGCTAAGGACCTTCCGCCTACATGGCTCCCACAAACGCCTTCGTGGAGCTCCGTCATTATTCTGGTACACTCGTCGCCGCTTACGCATGTTAAGATAGGGTGAGTGAAACCGTATCTGAACAACACTCCGTCTATCAGGGTGTACCTTGCCGCATTTCTCTTAACCTTCTTACCTTCTTCAGGCTCCATTGGGAGAACCCCATCCGCCAGGTACCGCCTGTATGGCGTCATCCAGGTGTCTCCTTCGGCTAAAACATGTATCTGCGCTCGCCTCCCTCCTTCGGGCGTGTCCGTGTATACACTAATGTGAGGCGCCTTCAACGTATCCTGAGTCAAGGAACGATGACTCCTTGGCCTTCCTCTCGCGGCGCTTATGTGGAGGACATCCACCCTGTTATCCTCTATGAATTTCCTCAGAGCCTTAAGCGTCTCTTGGATTACAGTCCTCTGCCTGCCCCCCTTGCCTGAGCTGGCCAGCTTGGCGAGCAGGTCAGCTCTGGCATTCTGCTCCCTTGGGACATGTACCAGTTCAAGAGCACTGAAGGCTCCCCTTAGCGATTCGACGTACCTTAAATATGCTGCCATCTGCGGGTCTTTCGCCTGAAACTCACCCAACACTTGCCCTGTAACTAGTTGAGAGTCACTCTTCACTAAGAGGTTCCGCGCGCCCATCTCTTTGGCTAAAAGTGTACCGCCCTGGTAGTCGGAAGTGATGACGTGGCACCAAGCCACAGAGTAGGCGTGTGGACAAGGCGCCAGAGTTGCAGAAGGGAAGGAAGTCGGGGGGTTCGTGTAATCGCCAGTTATTAAGTTGGCGTGCTCCGATCTTCAGCATGCCAGGCGATCGCCTAGTTGAAGATGAAGTCGCCAAATGGTAAACTCAGGCGACTAAGTGATTGGAGATCGCCAGAACAAGCACATCGCCGAAGACGAAGGCGGTGCAGATTATGAAGGCGGCCGGCGAGACCACAGGGAAGGTGTACGAGAGCACCCTAACTCGCCCGTTCCAGTAAAGATCGCACTCCCAAGTTAGCTATGCACTGGGCAATACCATGCATAAGTAACTTAGCCAAAAAGAGAATCAGAAGCAGCGCCCAAGTCAAGGAGGCTCCAGATGGTGGCACGTGTACGACTGGATGCGAGCCACGTGTCCAGGTCTGTAACTGCCAGGAGAGAGAAAGTGACCAGGTATATAAGAGTTCTCAACGAACTTTTTGAGGTACGCGCGTTCAGATTACACTCTTTACGCTTGCGAGTTATAGAGCTTACTGTGAGAGAGAATTTGCACGGTTCCTTGAGATTTCTTAAGTGTTCTTGCTCTTAGTATTTGGTGGTTCTGTCACTGACTTGGGCGTTGGAGTGCGATCGGCCGCAGCGGCGCCGCTCTGTTCTTTTGCAGGTTCTTGAGGTGGATCTTGAGGAAGGACGGAGGTTAGAAGCGGTGCACACGTCGATCCTTTGACGAGGCAGTTTCCAGCGTTCTGGTCAACAGGCAGGATCAAAAAGCATTCCTGCAATCAGGGCTTCATACTCAGCCTGATTATTACTGGCTTTGAAAGCGAAGCGCAGGGCCTGCTCGATCAGTACACCGTCTGGTCCTTCCAAGACTATTCCCGCACCACTTCCTTGCTGGTTGGAAGAGCCGTCCACTGAGAGCGACCACTGCTAGCCTGCCTCCACCTCCTGTTCGCCTCCGGGCGAGAGTTCTGCAACGAAATATGCGTATACCTGCCCTTTGATGGATCCTCTGGGCTCATACTGGATGTCGAATTTTGAAAGCTCCACCGCCCAGCGCACCATCCTTCCAGCTACATCGGGCTTCTGCAGTACCTTCTGTATGGGGAGGTTTGTCATCACTGCCACCGTGAAGCTGTGGAAGTAATGACGAAGCCTCCTGGCGGAAAACACCACCGCCACCGCTGCCTTCTCCAATGCCTGGTACCTCATCTCCGCACCTTGTAGGGCCTTGCTTACGAAGTAGATAGGCCTTTGAATCTGGTCCTATTCTTGGACTAACACAGAGCTGATAGCTCGTTCCATCACCGTGAAGTACAGTCGGAGAGGCACGCCTTCTACCGGTTTGCAGAGGACCGGTGGCGCCGCCAGGTATTCTTTTAGCTTGATGAAAGCCGCTTCGCATTCGTCCGTCCATGCGAAACGACTATTCCTCTTAAGGCACTGGAAATATGGGTGCCCCTTCTCTCCTCCGGCAGAAACGAACCTCGAGAGCGCCGCCATCCGCCCCGTCAGCTGCTGTACTTCCTTTACTGACGTCGGGCTACGCATGGCGATGATCGCTGCGCATTTGTCGGGATTCGCCTCTATCCCCCTCTCCGTGAGCATGAAACCTAGGAACCTCCGGGCCTCTACCCCAAAGACACACTTCTCGGGGTTTAGTTTCAGGCGGTACTTGGATATAGTGACGAATAATTCCTCCAGGTCTGCCACATGCTGTGCCTTATCCTTCGACGCCACTACCATATCATCCACGTAGGCGTATACGTTTCTTCCTAACATAGGTGCTAGGACCTTGTCCATCAGCCTTTGGTAGGTGGCGCCCGCATTCTTCAAGCCGAAAGGCATCACCTTGTAACAATAACTGCTGGTTTCCGTCATGAATGCGGTTTTGCTTTCGTCTCTCGGGTGCATTTTAATCTGGTTGTACCCCGAGAAAGCATCCAGGAAACTTAGCACCTTGCTGCCGGAGGCGCTATCTACCAACGCGTCAATGCTGGGCAGCGGGTACGAGTCCTTTGGGCACGCCTTGTTTAGGTCTGTGAAGTCTACGCACATCCTCCACTTCCCATTCGCCTTCTTTACCAGAACGACGTTGGCTAGCCACTCGGGGTATTGGATTTCCCTGATGTGGCCAGCCCTCAACAGCTTCTGCGTTTCTTCGCGTACCACCAGCTGCCTCTCTTCATTGAACTTTCTCCTCCTCTGGCGCACGGGGCGAACCGTGGCGTCCATGCTGAGGTGATGGCATAAGAAATCAGGGTCGATGCCAGGCATGTCCGAGGCAGACCACGCAATGTTTTGGCCGACTTTCACGCAGCTAGAGCTGCCCCTTGACCAGTTGAGGCCCTATGGAGGGTGTTTGTATGAGTTCGCTGGTGACCAGGTGGAGGTCAGGGGGTACATAGAACTAAGGACAACGTTTACAGATGTGGCGGGTTCAAGAACGGAGAAAATCAAGTACCTCGTTGTAAACGCTCCTTCAGCATACAACATCCTGTTGGGAAGGCCCACGCTCAACAGGATAGGTGCCATACCATCGACCCGGCACATGAAGGTGAAGTTGTCGTCCATGGAGGGGGTGGTTATCACCATCAAATCCGATCAGAAGGAAGCAAAGAAGTGCTATGAGAATAGCCTGAAAAACAAGAGATCGGTGAGTTACGTAACAACCACCCCGCCTCCTGGTGTGAAGCCCAGATCGACGGTAACAGAAGAGACCGCCAGAAGGGACGTGGAGATGGTGGATGCTGAGCTAGGGGATGGGAATGCCGGTCTGGAAGAGGAAGAGGCAAGGAATCGCCCTGAGGAAGCGAGAGAACTGGGAATCGCCAGGGCGGTGATCGCCAGAGAAACCAGACCAAAACCCGTCGAGCAGTGGCTCGAGAGAGAAATCGGGGGAAAGATCTTCAAGCTGGGAAGATCCTGGAGGTTGAGCTCCAGGACCAGATCGCCAAGGTGATTGAGCGGCATCTGGACGCGTTTGCATGGTCTGCTTCGGACATGCCCGGGATCGACCCCGACTTCTTGTGCCATCATCTGGCGATGGATAATTTGGTGAGACCAGTGCGACAAAGAAGAAGAAAGTTCAACGAGGAGAGGAGGCAGGCGATCAGGGACGAAACACAGAAACTCGTCGCTGCGGGCCACATCAGGGAAGTCCAGTACCCTGAATGGCTGGCAAATGTCGTGCTGGTGAAGAAGAGTAACGGGAAATGGCGCATGTGCGTCGATTTCACCGACCTGAACAAAGCTTGCCCAAAGGATTCGTATCCTTTACCAAGCATAGACCACCCTTTACACCATACCTGAACTCGTTCGAGACGAGAAGGATTTTATCTTGCCTGAACTCGCTCATTGGCGAGAAGGTCTTTAACTCGCCTGAACTCGCTCATAGGCGAGAAGGTCTTTAAATCGTGCCTCTACATTGCCCCAGGGGTTACATCTCCTCCCCCCCAGAAACACTGAGGACTTTTGCTGGTGCCTCTGCATTGCCCCAGGGGTTACATATTCTCGCCCCCAGAAACACTGAGGACTTTTCACTCTTCCTCGCCTGCACTCGCTCGACGGCGAGGTGGTCTTTATCTCGCCTCAGGACGCGCGAGGGCGTTGGGGTCTTTTAACTGGTGAATCCGATCGCCGAAAGACGATGAGGACTTTAACTTTAACTCATGCCTCCGATCGCCGAAAGACGATGAGGACTTAAAAATTTAACTGATGCCTCCGATCGCCGAAAGACGATGAGGACTTCAAACCTTTTAGAAAGCATGCAATATATCTTTACTTGCCTTAAATCACATATAAGTGACAAGGTCTTTCTTCAAAGCTTTCTGAAAACAACAAGCACGCAATCTAAAACACCTTTGAACTTCGAAAACTCTTCTTTTATTGGGTGGCCTCATTAAAAACCCTCCTTAGGGAAAAAAGAGTGCCCCCTTCAAACTGTTTTAACAGAGACATTGTAATATAACTTTGTGTTTGTCTTTACTTACAAAGCTTCTTAACTGTAATACAACTTCAGGTGCGTGGCGTTCCAAGTGCGAGGAATCGCCCCTCCTTCCAATGTCTCTAAGCGGTAGGCGCCGTTCCCGAGCGCCTCGATTATTCTGAACGGCCCCGTCCACTTGGGCGACAGTTTATTCTCCATCTCGTACTGGTGGGCTTTCCTCATCACCAGGTCGCCTTCTCTAAACTGTCTTGGCATCACCTTCGAGTTGTATCTTCGTTCAATCCTTCTCTTCACCGCCTCAGCTTTCAATCTCGCCTCTTCCCTGACCTCATCCAGTAGATCCAGGTTCAGCCTTCTCTCTTCATTCGAGTCTTCCTCTACGAAGCTCTGGAATCTCGGCGAGCTCTCCTGGATCTCTACTGGAATCTTCGCGTCGCACCCATAGACCAAGCTGAACGGGGTCTCATGGGTCCCTGACTGCTCGGTGGTGTGGTACGCCCAGACTATACGGGGTACCTCCTCAGCCCAGCCTCCTTTGGCTTTCTCTAGCCTTCTTTTTAAACCTCTCAGCAACACCCGATTAGCTGACTCTACTTGACCATTTGTCTGAGGGTGCTCGACGGATGCAAATACTTGTTGAATTCCCACCCCTTCGCACAGCTTCTTCAACAGGTGACTTGCAAACTGAGTCCCGTTGTCCGACACCAGGCGCTTGGGCACACCAAACCGGCACACAATGTTCTTCCACACAAAACCTTCGATCTTGTGTGCGGTGATCTGGGCCACTGGTTCTGCTTCGATCCACTTGGTGAAATACTCAATTGCCACCACCAAGTACTTCATCTGCCTGATCGCCAGCGGGAATGGTCCCAGGATGTCGATTCCCCAAGTATGAAACGGCCAAGGGCTGTAAATCAACCTCAACTCCTCGGGAGGCGCCTTGTGCCAATCGGCGTGTTGTTGGCATTGTTTGCAACATTGCGCATACTTCTTGCAGTCTTCTCTCATCGTTGGCCAGTAGTAACCTGCACGGAGGGTCCTTGCGGCTAGAGCTCGACCCCCGACGTGGCTTCCGCATATACCTTCATGGAGCTCTGCCATAATCCTCGTGCATTTCTCACCATACACACATTCCAGGAGTGGGTGAGTGAACCCAAACCTGTACAACTCGCCATCAATCATTGTGTACTTGCTAGAATTTTTCTTTATCTTCCTAGCCTCTGTCGGATCCAGCGGGAGAAGGCCATCTGCCAGGCACCGCTTGTACTGTGTTATCCAGGTGTCTGGCTCATGGATAGCGCAGACCTGCGTCATGTTCACCTTTTCTCCTCGACATGCTCTAATTCTCGGCGATCTCAAAGTTTCTTGCGTCAGGGACTTATGACTTCTCGCTGCTTTCTCCGTCGACTTGCTTATCTGGAGAACCAGGTGACCTGCTACAAATGCTCTCGGCGCCTTCAGAGTTTCTTGAATCACCATCCTCTGCCTACCCCCCTTGCCTGAACTAGCGAGCTTAGCTAGCAAGTCAGCTCGAGCATTCTGCTCTCTGGCACATGCACTACTTCAAAGGAGGCAAAGGAACTCTTCAATTCCTGCACATACTCCAGGTAAGCCGCCATTTGTGGATCTTTAGCCTGGAACTCGCTTGTTACTTGCCCTGTGACTAGCAGCGAGTCACTCTTAGCCATCAACACCCTGGCTCCCATCTCTTTAGCCAGCAAGATCCCGGCAATCAGTGCCTCATATTCTGCTTGATTATTGCTGGCTTTGAAGGCAAACCTCAAAGATTGTTCGATCAGCACGCCGTTGGGTCCTTCCAAAATGACTCCAGCACCGCTACCCTGCTGGTTTGACGATCCATCCACTGAAAGCACCCAGCGGAAGTCGTCCCCTTCAACTCGTGTCACCTCGGATGAGAGCTCGACCACGAAATCTGCAAAGATTTGCCCCTTGATCGGGCCTCGGGGCTCATACTTAATATCAAACTCTGACAATTCTACTGCCCACTTCACCATCCTTCCCGCAACGTCAGGCTTCTTCAAGACCTTCTGGATGGGCAGGTCAGTCATCACCAGTATGGTGAAGCTATGGAAATAGTGGCGCAACCTCCTCGCCGAAAATACCACAGCCAGCGCAGCCTTCTCCAGGGCCTGATATCTTGTTTCTGGGGCCCTGCAGCACCTTACTAACAAAATAAATAGGCTTTTGAACCTGATCTTGGTCCTGGGCGAGCACCGCACTCACCGCCCTCTCAGTTACAGCAAAATACAACCTGAGAGGGGTTCCCACCAGCGGTTTACACAAAACCGACGGGCTCGCCAGATACTCCTTCAGCTTGACGAAGGCTTCCTCGCACTCCTTCGTCCAAGCAAACTTGCTATTGCGCCTTAAGCACTGGAAGTAGGGATGTCCCTTCTCTCCACTAGCTGACACGAAGCGGGACAGGGCTGCCATCCGACCTGTTAGCTGTTGAACTTCCTTCACCGTAACTAGGCTCCTCATAGCCAAGATGGCGGCACACTTATCCGGGTTGGCTTCTATTCCTCTTTCAGTCAAGAGAAATCCCAGGAATTTTCCAGCCTCCACGCCAAAGATGCATTTCTCTGGATTCAGCTTCAGTCTGAACTTGGCGATCGTCGTGAACAATTCTTCCAAGTCTGCAACGTGCTTGCTTTTTTCTGGCGAGGTCACGACCATGTCATTGACGTACGGTTGCACATTCCTTCCCAGCATCGGTGCAAGTACTCGATCCATCAACCTCTGGTATGTGGCCCCCGCGTTTTTCAGCCCAAACGGCATCACCTTATAGCAGTAGCACGATCTCTCGGTCATGAAGGCAGTCTTCTCTTCATCCATGGGATGCATCTTGATCTGGTTATACCCCGAGAAGGCATCCAGGAAGCTCAACAGCTTACACCCTGCAGCACTATCCTTTGGGCAAGTCTTGTTCAGATCAGTGAAATCGACGCACATGCGCCATTTCCCATTACTCTTCTTCACCAGCACGACATTCGCTAGCCATTCAGGGTACTGAACTTCCCTGATGTGGCCTGCAGCGAGGAGTTTCTGTGTTTCGTCCCTGATCGCCGGCCTCCTCTCCTCGTTGAACTTTCTTCTTCTCTGTCGCATCGGTCTCATTAAGTTGTCCATCGCCAGATGATGGCACAGGAAGTCGGGGTCGATCCCGGGCATGTCCGAAGCGGACCACGCAAAGGCATCCAGATGCCGTTCTATCACCTCAGCAATCTGGTCCTGGAGCTCGACCTCCAGAGATCTTCCCAGCTTGAAGATCTTTCCCCCGATTTCTCTCTCGAGCCACTGCTCGATGGGTTATGGTCTGGTTTCTCTAGCGATCACCGCCCTGGCGATTCCCAGTTCCCTCGCTTCCTCAGGGCGATTCCTTGTCTCTTCCTCCTCCAGACCAGCGTTCCCCTCCCCCAGCTCAGCGTCCACCATCTCCACGTCCCTTCCGGCGGTCTCTTCTGCTACCGTCGATCTGGGCTTCACACCAGGAGGCGGGGTGGTCGTTACGTAACTCACCGATCTCTTGTTTTTCAGGCTATTCTCATAACACTTCTTCGTCTCTTTCTGATCGGATTTGATGGTGATCACCACCCCCTCCATAGACGGCAACTTCACCTTCATGTGTCGGGTCGACGGTATGGCACCTATCCTGTTGAGCGTGGGCCTTCCCAACAGGATGTTGTATGCTGAAGGAGCGTTTACAACAAGGTATTTGATTTCCTCCGTTCTCGAACCTGCCACATCTGTAAACGTAGTCCTCAATTCTATGTACCCCCTGACCTCCACCTGGTCACCAGCGAAACCATACAAACACCCTCCATAGGGCCTCAGCTGGTCAAGGGGCAGCTCCAACTGCGTGAAAGTCGGCCAAAACATCACGTCTGCCGAGCTTCCTTGGTCCACCAGCACCCTGTGGACCTTTCTTCCTGCTGTGATCAGCGAAATCACTATGGGATCGTTGTCATGAGGCACAACATCCCGAAGATCTTGCTTGGTGAATGTAATATCCACTTCCGGCGAGTGGTCTTCAAACATATCCACCGTCATCACAGACCTCGCGTACCTCTTCCTCTGTGATGCGGTGCATCCACCTCCTGAGAAACCCCCTGCAATGGTGTGGATTTCCCCGTGTGTAGGCATCTCATGCTGCTTGGCTTCTCCACCTACTGGTTGGGAGCTCGACGCGCCCCCCGTCCTTCTATCCAGCAAGTAGTCATTCAGGAACCCGCTCTTAACCAGATCGTCGAGCTGGTATCCTAAAGCCAAGCACGAATCCACTGTATGGCCAAAGCCCTGGTGAAACTCGCACCAGGCGTATGGCTTTGGTCCCAGGACCTTGTCGCCCACCTTCTCTGGCGCTTTCAACCTAGCAGATATATTGGGAATGGCGATCAGGTCCGCCAATCCCATGACAAACTTGTGCTTAGGCGGGCGATTGTATTCCCGGCGTGCTAGTTGCTGGCGTCCTTGGCCCCTACCCTTGTTCTTCCTTGGATCATAAGGATGGCGAGTCCTCTAATCCCTTCTGGCCGCCGCTGTCTCCAGCACCCTCTGTGGCTGGACCCTGGTCTGGGCGCGTGGCCTAGTGGGAGCCACGCTTCCTCTCTTCTCGGCGATTTCACTCTCGTCGGCGATGTGGGCCACCGCAAGTCGCCTAACCTCAGCAAACGTGACGGGGTGAGCCCTAATCAATGCCTCGCAGAATGGTCCCGGCAGCACGCCCTTCTTAAATGCATAGACCAGCATTTCTTCATCTTTAGCCGGCGATCTGACCATCTGCGCCCCAAAGCCATTCAAGTAGTCCCTGAGGGACTCTCCCTGATATTGCCTTATATCAAACAAATCGTAAGACACCCTGGGCGGTGCCTTATTCACGATGTACTGCTCGACGAAAATCTTTGAAAACTGTTGGAAGTTGGTAATGTGACCGTTAGGCAGGCTCACAAACCATTCCAGCGCCGTTCCCTGGAGTGTGCTCACGAACATCTTGCAGTATACGACGTCCGATCCTCCTGACAGCATCATCTGCGTATGGAACGTGGTGAGATGAGCCTCAGGATCCTCCACGCCGGTAAAAATAGCCTTGACAGGTACCACACTCGCAGGAATAGGTGTGTCAGTAATCGCCTGAGCGAAAGGCATAGGAAAAACACGGGGCGGCGTCGACGGCGTGACCTCTTCAGCAATAGGTCGCCCTTGCTGCTCCTGAAGAGCTTGACGCAGCTCTTCAGTCACTTTGCTAAGCTCATCATTCCTGGCCCAAGAGGCGGCCAGGTCCTCATGCATTCTCGCTTGTTCTATGCGCGAAGCTTCCACAGTTGCCTGCAACGAGCGCATGATCTCTACCATCTGCGCCATGGTCATGGCGGCGGCGCCTTCAGCAGCGACGGGCGCAACTGGACTTTAACGATTGCTTCTCATTTTTCTCATGAAAACTCAGCAAACCACAGAGAATAATGAACAACACTTCCTTCAGCGACGATCGATTCAGCGATCAATCGGTCAGACCTACGCGAAACTCCGCAAGAAACTCAAGAACACAGAAAACCTCCACAGAAACCTGCAACTCTACCAGAAACCACCGCTTCTTCCACGGAAAACCCAACGAGTCAAAGAATTCAAACTTCACCGATCAAATCTCGCGTAAACAGCAGAAAACTTCACTCCACCGAACAAAACCTCAAACGAACGGTGGAAAACGTGAAAACACCGAACAAGAACTAGATGAACAGCGAACAACGGTTGCACCACCACACAACCACACAGAAAATTACGAAAACCTCCAAGAACTCACGCTGCGGATGGGAACAAGTTTTACACGGCCCCACGGTGGGCGCTTGATGATCCTGCATGTTGACCAGAACGTTGGAACTTGCCTCGTCAAACTTGGATCGACGTGTGCACCGCTTCTACCTCCGTCCTTCGTCACGATCCACCTCCAGAACCTGCAAAAGAACAGAGTGGCGCCGCTGCGGCCGATCGCATTCCAACGCCCAAGTCAGTGACTGAACCACCAAATACTTCAAGAGCAAAACTCTAGGAACTCTCAAGGAACCGTGCAATGTTCTCTCCCACAGTATGCTCAAGAACTCGCAAGCGTAAAGAGTATAATCTGAACGTGCGTACCTCAAAAGTTCGTTGGGGAACCCTTAAATACCTGGTCACTTTCTCTCTCCTGGCAGTTACAGACCTGGACACGTGGCTCGCATCCAGTCGTACACGTGCCATCATCTGGAGCCTCCTTGACTTGGGCGCGGCTTCTGACTCTCTTTTGGCTAAGTTACTTATGCATGGTACTAGCCAGTGCATAGCTAACTTGGGAGTGCGATCTCTACTAGAACTGGCGAGTTAGGGTGCCCTCGTACACCTTCCCTGTGGTCTCGCCGGCCGCCTTCATAATCTACACCACCCTCCTCTTCGGCGATGTGCTTGCTCCGGCGATCCCTGATCACTTGGTCGCCTGGTTTACATCTGGCGACTTCATCTTCAACTGGGTGATCGCCGGTTCTGGTATGCTGGAGATCGGAGCACGCCAACTTCATAATTGGCGACTACACGAGCCCCCCGACTTCCTTCCCTTCTGCAAATCTGGCGCCTTGTCAACACGCCTATACTGTAGCTTGATGCCACGTCATCACTTCTGACTACCAGGGCGGTACAGGTTTGAAAGAAGAATCTTTGGAAGGATGTTTAGAAAAAGAAGTTTTGTTTCTCCAAGACTTGGAGTAGTATCCATCATTGGAAGTGTTCCGTCCGGTTGACCGGGACGTCTTCGTGCGCGACCTCAACCGTCAGCTAAGGACTCCTTCCCACTGATTGCCTGTGAACTCCTGCAAAAAAGAGGACAAAGAGGCGCCCTAGCGGCCGTTTGCACTCCGACGCTCAAGTCAGCCAGCAAGAAACACCAAAACTAATCACCCCCGTCTCTGAGCACCGCGTATGGCACTCTGAAGGTGGTAAAGATCTGTGTATATGTGTGTGTGTTGTCTCCTTCAAGCAAAAATCTTCTCCGGTCACTTGTGCGTAACCCTAAAGCACGGGCAAGCAACCAAAGAGTTTCTCGTCAATTTGCCAAAGGTTCCAACCCTTTTTCCGACATTCTCAGCGCTATTTAAACTGCCCCCAGCATTTAAAGCATCTTAAAGCGCTTTTACTCCCTAACGTAACGCACTCTTTAAAGCGCTTAATTACGAAACGTAGCGCATTTAAGACGTCTGAAACGCTTGGGAGCTCTAATAGTACCAGAATGCCCGAAAGGGAAACTGTATTGAATATCTTTAATTACCTGGCATCTGACTAGAGGGTGTTTCCATTCTGGCATGGCTGTCGTACACGTGGAGGGCCTCACGACGCCATGACCCCATCTGGGGGCGTTTCTGCCCATCTGGGGACGTTTCTACGTGTGGGTCCTCCTGCCTGGGAGTGCTACTGCGCTAGGGGTGGCTTTTTGGGTGCCAACTCATGCCCCCAAGTATCCAGCCACTTACTCTGAGAGCGTATCTGCCTTCCTCTTACACCCTGCACCCGGCTATCCTGGGCGTGACCTTCCTCTTGGGTCGTATCTGTCCCGAAGGCGTCTCTGGGGCGGCAGGGGTACTTCGCGAGTCAGGCTGCCCTTTACTGGTACTATCACTATGGCCTTGGAGCCACCTTTTTCTTCTCTTTATCACTTTCCCGAGATATCGGGATCTGAGGCTTTCCCACGACGTCGCTCCCTCCATGGTCTTTCCTACCCATGGGTATCGGGGAACCACACCGTGATTGCCTTGCTTTTACACTGTTTAATCTGGCGACGCCCTCACCTGGGCGACGCCTTCACCTAGGCGACGCCTTCACCTAGGCGACGCCTTCTCCTAGGCGACGCCTCCTCTTGGCGTCTCTACATCTGGGCGACACCTCGAGCTGACTTTGACTTTCCAGTCGTTGACTTTGACCTTGACTTAGTCAACGCCCTGATACGGGACGGTACACAAGCCCCCCAGTCTTAAGCCGAAGACTTGTCTTCAGCGCAAAGACTAAAGCCTTGCCCCCGCCATCCACGTGCCTTCCTGATGACATGTCATTCTCTGCTGACTCAGCAAATTTTCGAATTACTGACACGACATTATCTGAACCACAGGGGTATTCTTAATGACCGATTGGACATTCCCTGCAATGGGGATGATTACGCCTTTTGGGCTACCCTTTATCGCGTGCCACGTGGCCCATCGCGTGGCCCTCCTTTAGAGACCTTTGCGCTTCCCCTGGGCAATCGACCTTCTGACGCGTGGCCCGATCCTGCGGCCCTTAGTTAGCGCCTCTTGGGTTATGAAATGTAACGTTTAAGTTACCCCAAACCCCGCGCTCACTCTACTGTTACATTCATTCACTCTACAATTCCGCACTGTTCATCGCCTTCAAAACCCTTTTCTCTGCAATCGCGATTCTCTCCTTCCTGCGCTCTCCTACTGCCTCCAAAGGTACGGTTTTTCCCTCCTTGATGATTCTCTTTACTATATGAACTGCCTGGGACTGTCCATATTACCGCATTTCTCTGGATGTTGCTTGTATGCTTCGTTATTCCTCTTGTTTCCCTTCGTTCTTTCACGGGTAGGGCGCTCCTAGGGTTCTTCCATTTTCCCCTTTTCTTCTCTCCAAACCCCTTTTCTCTGAACCCTTTCTTTCTCTTTTGATCTTCAGCATTGGTGTTGATGGCAAAAACCAAGACCACCGCGCCTCCCCCGCTCCCCAAGTCTCATTATAAGGGCGAATATGACTGGGCCCCCGACGAACTTTTGGACGAACGCTCCCTCCTGAACTCTGTTGAGGACGTGGAGGCCCACAGGGGGGACCCTGCCCTCTATAACTTCAATGCTTTCCACAAGAGTCATGACTCCCAAGTCCTGGTAAGCCGAGTGCGACCTGGGATACCCGTTTGCGCGGACTCACGGGATACTGGGGGATGCGCTTTCTTCTTCCTCTACCAGATGGTGTTAAAAAGGGTGGGCCTGCGTCTGCCCCTAACTCCCTTCGAAAAAGAGCTATTGACAGAGATAAACACTGCTCCCGCCCAACTCCATCCCAACAGTTGGGCTTTCGTGAGGGGGTTCCAAATTCTCTGCGGCTACCTAGGAGTTCCCTCCTCTGTGGACGTTTTTCTTCACTTCTTCGAGGTAAAGAAACAAGGGAAAAGTCTCTGGATGAGCTTTTCTGGTATCGCCGGGCGCATCATCCTGACGCTCTTCCAGAATTCGTTCAAAGGCTGGAAGGGGAAATTCTTCAAGGTTCGCGCGACCAAGCGCGATCCTACTATTCTAGAGGGCTTTGCCCTGTACTGGACAGACAAGCCCATAACTATGAAGCCCTTGGCACTGGACGAACTTGCCCCGCCTGACCGGGATATATGCAAAGCCTTGGCGGGATTGGGAATAGTCTTTGATACCGCCAAGCTCATCGCGAACGAATTCAATGCCCATGGGCTTTCTACATACTTCGGTATCTGTTCTTGGCGATTTATGATGCATTAGTTGCTATGGTTATCTGCATTACCATTTTTCACTGTACAATGTTACTTGCATTTCGCATCTCTTCCTGTATTGTGAATCCACATAACCGCTCCAGTGCTAATCCTTGTTGTTTTGCCTGTCTTGATGTAGGATCGGTGATGGGCACTTCCAAAAGAATAATGTTGGGGAAAGCACTTAAGGAGGCTCGTGCCGCCAAGGCAGGCGCCTCCTCCGGCCCTGCTGCCGATCCGGTTCTCCCACCGGCTCCGTCACCGCCACCTCCAGCCACCACTGAAGCTTCTTCTAGCCCATCTTCGGCGTCTCCACCTGGCTCCAAAGTGCTCCCGACTCCCAGTTCTCCTCCGCCTATCGCCGCCGTTCCCCTAGCTGCGGCCTCATCACCAGCTCCAACCCCTCTCGACAAGGGAAAAAGGGTTTTGGAGATTCTGTCAGATGACGAGGAATCAGCGGGCGTGGCACCCTTCAAGAGGAGAAAATCCGCGCGGGTTCCTCTTCTGGTAGAGACGCCGCCGCCGGGAGGGAACCCCTTCATGGACAACCCTCCAAGCGCAACCTCACTCCCTCCTATGGTTCTTCAAGAGGAAAGGGGCGAAGGTGCCGAATCTTCCCCTCCTCTTGGTCTGATCTGATGACTATCACCCGGCCACTAAGGTCCGGTAGCTTCATCTTCATGTGACGGGTGGAGGATATTGCACTCAGGCGGTTTAACGCCGGTCTGCCCAGCAAAATATTATAGGCAGAATTGGCGTTCACGACGAGGTACCGAATGCTCTCTGTTCGGGAGGCCTCTCCGTCTGTGAAAGTATTCCTCAACTCCAGGTACCCCCGGACCTCTATCTGGTTATCCCCAAACCCATACAAACATCCCGTATAGGGACTCAGCAGATCGGGGGACAGCCGTAACTTATTAAAAGTCGACAGAAACATGACGTCTGCCGAGCTTCCTTGGTCAACAAGCACTCTGTGGACCTTCCTTCCAGCCGTGACGACCGAGATGACAACGGGATCGTTGTCATGGGGCACCACATCTCGGAGGTCCCTTCTTGTGAACACAATATCTGACTCCCAGGGCTCTCCCGAGAGCCTCTCTTCGATTGAATTCACCCCCCTCGCGTATTTCTTCCGCTGGGAGGCGGTGGGTCCTCCGCCGGAAAAACCCCCAGCAATGGTGTGGACCTCGCCAAGCACAGGCATCTCGTGTGCCGGCTCATCCGCCGGCGGCGGCAGGGTGGCGGTCGTGGTGGACTCTGCGACATAATCTTTCAAAAACCCAGTCCTCACCAGCTCATCTAGCTGGTAGCCCAACGACAGGCAATTATCAATTTGGTGCCCGAAAGCCTCGTGAAATTCGCACCAAGAGTCTTTACGGGGCCCTAACACCTTGTCGGTCTTCGCCGGTCGCCTCATCCTTTCGGCTATGTTGGGTACGGCGATCAAATCCTTCAACTCAACTACGAAGTTGTACCTCGCCGGTCTTGCTCTTTCTCTGTCGGGGCGTTCGCCTCCTGCGGGGCCCCGAGGCTGGGGTTTTCTGGCCTCGTAGGGGCGTCTAGCCTCTGGCTTCTTTCTCCCCGTCGTTGTCTTATTGACTCTGACGGGTTGAACTCGCGTTGGTCCCCTCGGGCGTGAGGGCACGGCGCTGGTGCGCTTCACACATACCTCCCCTTCCGAAGCAATATGCTCCACCGCCCTACACCGTAATTCAGCGAAAGTCCTAGGGCGATTGCGGATAATAGATTCTCCAAAGGGGCCGGGGCATACGCCTTTCACAAATGCGTACACGATCATAGGCTCCTCTGTTGTACCAACCTTCACGACGAAGCGATTGATATACTCCTTCAGGGTCTCCCCCTGATACTGCTTCACGTCAAACAGGTCGTAGGAGACCGGCGGCGGGGCCTTGTTGGCCAAATACTGTTCTCTGAATAACCGCGACAACTGGCGGAAAGATGTGATATGGCCCTCGGGGAGGCTAATGAACCAGTCCATAGCCATCCCGGTCAGGGTGCTCATGAAGAGCTTGCACTTGGCAGCATCAGAACCGCCTATCAGGACCATCTGCGTGTGAAATGCAGCCAGGTGCGTCTCTGGGTCCTCCATCCCGGTGAAGATCACCTTGGGTCCCGCGAACGTGTTCGGGATCGCTGCGTCTAGGATCTCCTGTGAGAAAGGAGTGGAAAACTCCCTTGGTGGGGACTGGTTCTCCGTCTCGTCATGCCCAGGCCGCCTCCTATCGTTTCTCAGGCCCTGGCGCAACTCCTCGTTCACACGGTGGAGCTCTTCGTTGCGCTCATGCGAGGCGTCAAGATCTGCCTGCATGCGCTCCTGCTCCATCTTCGAATCCGCCATGTCCTGCTGCAGCCCCCTCATTATTTCCAGGACCTGCTGCATGGATAGGTCTGCTGGGGCTGCGCACGCTGCTCTTCGTCTGGTGGGGGCCATTGTCACTCCAACCTCCCTCAACGTTGCTGTAGCTTGGTAAATGTTCCTCGAACTTGCGATGGGACTGATGTTTTAAATCGGCCCCACGGTGGGCGCCAAATGTTCCGTCCGGTTGACCGGGACGTCTTCGTGCGCGACCTCAACCGTCAGCTAAGGACTCCTTCCCACTGATTGCCTGTGAACTCCTGCAAAAAAGAGGACAAAGAGGCGCCCAGCGGCCGTTTGCACTCCGACGCTCAAGTCAGCCAGCAAGAAACACCAAAACTAATCACCCCCGTCTCTAAGCACCGCGTATGGCACTCTGAAGGTGGTAAAGATCTGTGTATATGTGTGTGTGTTGTCTCCTTCAAGCAAAAATCTTCTCCGATCACTTGTGCGTAACCCTAAAGCACGGGCAAGCAACCAAAGAGTTTCTCGTCAATTTGCCAAAGGTTCCAACCCTTTTTCCGACATTCTCAGCGCTATTTAAACTGCCCCTGTACCGCCCTGGTGGTCGGGTGCGATGACGTGGCACCCTGCTACAGTGTAGGCGTGTTGACAAGGCGCCAGGTTGGCAGTTAGGAAGGAAGTCGGGAGGCACGTGTAGTCGCCGATTGTTAAGTTGGCGTGTTCCGATCTCCAGCTTACCAGAATAGGCGATCGCCAGGTTGAGGATGAAGTCGCCAGATGCAGACTCAGGCGACCAAGCAGTCGGAGATCGCCAGAACAAGCACATCGCCGAAGATAAAGGAGAAGCAGATCATGAAGGCGGCCGGCGAGACCACAGGGAAGGTGTATGAAGACCCTAACTCGCCAGTTTCAGTAGGGATCGCACTCCTAAGTTAGCTATGCACTGGGCAGTACCATGCATAGGTAACTTAGCCAAAATGAGAGTAGAAGCAGCGCCAAGTCAGGGAGCCTCCAGATGATGGCACGTGTACAGTTGGATACGAGCCACGTGTCCAAGTCTGTAACTGCCAGGAGAGAGAAAATCACCAGGTATATAAGAGCTCTTAACGAACTTTCTGAGGTACGCACGTTCAGTTCATACACTTTACGCTTGCGAGTGACAGAGCTGTTTGTGAGAGAGAGAGTTTGCACGGTTCCAGTTCTTAGTATTTGGTGATACCGTCACTGAATTGAGCGTCGGAGTGCGATCGGCCGCAGCGGCGCCGTATCGTTTCTTTGCAGGTTCTTGAGATAGATCCAGAGGAGGAATGGAAGTGAGAAGCGGCGCGCACGTCGATCCTTTGACGAGGCATTCTCCAGCGCTCCGGTCAACAGGCAGGATCATCAGGCGCCCACCGTGGGGCCGTGTAAAATGTGCTCCCATCCACAGCGTGAGTTCGTGGAAGTTTTCGAGGTTTTCCGCGCGGTTGTGTGCTGGTGCAACCGTCGTTTGCAGTTTCTTTGAGTTTCGTTCGGTGAGTTTGTGTTTTGTACCGTTTGTTTGGTTTTCAATCGGTGGAGTGAGGTCTTTTGTTGCTTGCGCGCAATCTGTCTGGTGGAAGTTCGAGTTCTTCGGTGGTTTTCTGCGAAGGTTTGCGGTGTTCTTGGGTTCTTGCGCAGTTTCTTGAGTTTTCTCCGGTTGATCGCTGATTCGATCGTGGTTGAAGTATTGTTTGCTGTACCTCTGTGGTTCGCTGAAGTTAATGAGAAAGATGAGAAGCAATCATTCCAGTCCCGTGGCTCCCGTCGCAGCTGAAGGCGACGCCGCCATGACCATGGCGCAGATGGCAGAAATGATGCGCTCGTTGCAGGCGACTGTGGAAGCCTCGCGCGTGGAGCAGGCAAGGATACATGAAGACCTGGTCGCCTCTCGCGCCAGGAACGAGGAGCTCAGCAAGATAGCTGAGGAGCTGCATCGAGCTCTTCAGGAACAGCAGGGTCGTTCTTCTGCTGAAGAGGTGGCACCGTCGACGCCGCCTCGTGTTTTCCCAATGCCTTTCATTCAGGCGATTACCGACACGCCAATTCCCACGAGCGTGGTTCCGGTTAAAGCTGTTTTTACCGGCGTGGAGGATCCAGAGGCTCATCTGACCACGTTCCACACACAGATGATGCTGTCGGGAGGGTCGGACGCCATCTACTGTAAGATGTTCGTGAGCACGCTCCAGGGAACGGCGATGGAGTGGTTTGTGAGCCTGCCTAATGGCCACATAACCAATTTTCAACAATTCTCGAAAATCTTTGTCGAGCAGTATATTGTGAACAAGGCACCGCCCAGGGTGTCCTATGATCTGTTTGATATAAGGCAGTACCATGGGGAGTCCCTCAGAGACTACCTCAATCGCTTCGGAGCGCAGATGGTCAGATCGCCAGCCAAGGATGAAGAAATGCTGGTCTATGCCTTCAAGAAGGGCGTGCAGCCAGGGCCATTCTGCGAGGCCTTGATCAGGGCTCATCCAGCGACGTTTGCTGAAGTCAGGCGACTTGCGGTGGCCCACATCGCCGATGAGAGTGAAGTCGCCGAGAAGAGAGGCAGCGTGGCTCCCGCCAGGCCACGCGCCCAGACCAGGATCCAGCCACAGAGGGTGCTGGAAACGGCAGCGGCGGCCAGAAAAGACCAAAGGACTCGCTATCCTTACGATAGGAGAAATAAGGGAAGAAGCCAAGCGCGCCAACCACCAGCACGCCAACAACCAGCACGCCGAGAGTACAATCGCCCGCCTAAGCACAAATTCGTCATGGGACTAGCGGACCTGATCGCTATCCCTAACATATCTGCTAGGTTGAAGGCGCCCGAGAAGGTGGGCGACAAGGTGCTGGGGTCAAAACCGGACGCCTGGTGCGAGTTCCACCAGTGCTTTGGCCACAACCTGGACTCGTGTTTATCTTTAGGATACCAGCTCGACGACCTGGTTAAGAGCGGGTTCCTGAACGACTATCTGCTGGATAGGAGGACGGGGGGAGCGTCGAGTTCCCAGCCGGCAGGTGGAGAAGCCCAACAACACGAAATGCCAATCCACGGGGAGATCCACACCATTGCAGGGGGTTTCTCAGGTGGTGGATGCACCGCATCGCAGAGGAAAAAGTATGCGCGATCGGTGATGGCAGTGGACATGTTTGAAGATCACTCACCGGAGGTGGACATTACGTTCACAAAGCAGGATCTTCGGGACGTTGTGCCTCATGACAACGATCCCATAGTTATTTCGTTGATAACAGCAGGGAGGAAGGTCCACCGGGTTCTGGTGGACCAAGGAAGCTCGGCAGACGTGATGTTCTGGCCGACGTTCACGCAGCTGGAACTGCCCCTTGACCAGCTGAGGCCCTATGGAGGGTGCTTATATGGATTCGCTGGTGACCAGGTGGAGGTCAGGGGGTACATTGAGCTGAGAACCACGTTTACAGATGAGGCTGGGTCGAGGACGGAGAAAATCAAGTACCTCATCGTAAACGCCCCTTCGGCATATAACATCTTGTTGGGAAGGCCCACTCTTAACAGGATAGGCGCAATTCCATCGACTCGGCACATGAAGGTGAAGCTGCCGTCCATGGAAGGGGTGGTGATCACGATCAAGTCGGACCAGAAAGAAGAGAATAGGTGCTATGAGAATAGCCTGAAAAACAAAAGGTCCGTGAGCTATGTAACAACCACCCCACCTCCCGGTGTGAAGCCCAGACCGCCGGCAACAGAGGATATCGCTGGAAGGGATGTAGATATGGTAGACGCTGAGCTGGGGGAGAGAGAGGCTGGCCCGGAGGAGGAAGAGGCGCGGAATCGCCCCGAGGAGGCGAGGGAACTGGGAATCGCCAAGGCGGTGATCGCCAGAGAATCCAGGCCCAAACCCGTCGAGCAGTGGCTCGAGAAGGAGATCGGGGGGAAAGTTTTCAAGCTCGGAAGATCTCTGGAGGTCGATCTCCAGGACCAGATCGCCAAGGTGATTGAGCGGCATCTGGACGCGTTTGCTTGGTCCGCTTCGGACATGCCCGGGATCGATCCCGACTTCTTGTGCCATCATCTGGCGATGGACAACATGGTGAGACCGGTGCGACAAAGGAGAAGGAAATTTAATGAAGAGAGGAGGCAGGCGATCAAGGACGAGACCCAGAAACTCCTCGCTGCAGGCCACATCAGGGAAGTCCAGTACCCTGAGTGGTTGGCAAATGTCGTGCTGGTAAAGAAGAGTAACGGGAAATGGCGCATGTGCGTCGATTTCACCGATCTGAACAAAGCTTGCCCAAAGGATTCGTATCCTTTACCAAGCATTGATGCCCTAGTCGATAGTGCTGCAGGGTGCAAGCTGCTGAGTTTCCTGGATGCCTTCTTGGGCTATAATCAGATCAAGATGCATCCCATGGATGAAGAAAAAACAGCCTTCATGACGGAGAGGTCGTGCTACTGCTATAAGGTGATGCCGTTTGGGCTGAAGAACGCGGGGGCCACGTACCAGAGGCTGATGGATCGAGTACTTGCACCAATGCTGGGAAGGAACGTGCAAGCTTACGTCGATGACATGGTCGTGACCTCGCAGGAGAAAAGCAAGCACGTTGCAGACTTGGAAGAATTGTTCACGACGATCGCCAAGTTCAAGTTGAAGCTCAACCCGGAGAAATGCATTTTCGGCGTGGAGGCTGGAAAATTTTTGGGTTTTCTCTTGACTGAAAGAGGAATAGAAGCCAACCCAGACAAGTGTGCCGCCATCTTGGCGATGAGAAGCCCGGCTACGGTGAAAGAGGTCCAACAGCTAACAGGTCGGATGGCAGCCCTATCTCGCTTCGTGTCAGCTAGCGGAGAAAAGGGGCATCCTTATTTTCAATGTCTGCGGCGCAATAACAAGTTCGCTTGGAAGAAAGAATGCGAGGAAGCTTTCGTCAAGCTGAAGGAATATCTGGCGAGCCCGCCGGTTCTGTGCAAACCACTGGCGGGAATCCCTCTCAGGTTGTATTTCGCTGTGACTGAGAGGGCGGTGAGTGCGGTGCTCGCCCAGGACCAGGATCAGGCTCAGAAGCCTATTTATTTTGTGAGCAAGGTGTTGCAGGGCCCAGAAACGAGATATCAGGCCCTTGAGAAGGCTGCGCTGGCTGTGGTGTTTTCGGCGAGGAGGTTGCGCCACTACTTCCACAGCTTCACAATACTGGTGATGACTGACCTGCCCATCCAGAAGGTCTTGAAGAAACCTGACGTTGCGGGAAGAATGGTGAAGTGGGCAGTGGAGTTGTCAGAATTTGACATCAAATATGAGCCCCGAGGCCCGATCAAGGGGCAAATCTTTGCAGATTTTGTAGTCGAGCTCTCATCAGAGGCGACGCGGGTTGAAGGAGATGACTTCCGTTGGGTACTCTCGGTGGATGGATCGTCGAACCAGCAGGGTAGCGGTGCTGGAGTCATATTGGAAGGACCCAACGGCGTGCTGATCGAACAATCGTTGAGATTCGCCTTCAAAGCCAGCAACAATCAAGCAGAGTATGAGGCGCTGATCGCCGGGATTCTGCTGGCCAAGGAGATGGGAGCCAGAGTGCTGATGGCTAAGAGTGACTCGCTGCTAGTCACAGGGCAAGTAACAGGCGAGTTCCAGGCTAAAGATCCACAAATGGCGGCTTACTTGGCGTATGTGCAGGAATTGAAGAGTTCCTTTGCCTCTTTTGAAGTGGTACATGTGCCCCGAGAACAGAATGCCCGAGCTGACTTGCTTGCTAAGCTCGCCAGTTCAGGCAAGGGGGGTAGGCAGAGGACAGTGATTCAAGAAACTCTGAAGACGCCGAGGGCATTTGTAGCAGATCACCTGGTCCTTCAGATAAGCAGGTCGACGGAGAGAGCAGCGAGAAGCCACAAGTCTTTGACGCAAGAAACTCTGAGATCGCCGAGAGTTAGAGCTTGTCGAGGAGAGAAGGTGGACGTGATGCAGGTCTGCGCCACCCATGAGCCAGACACTTGGATAACGCAGTACAAGCGGTGCCTGGCAGATGGCCTCCTCCCGCTAGATCCAACAGAAGCTAGGAAGGTAAAGAAAAATTCCAGTAAGTATACATTGATTGATGGCGATCTGTACAGGTTTGGGTTCACTCACCCACTCCTGGAATGTATACACGGCGAGAAGTGCACGAGAATTATGGCAGAGCTCCACGAAGGAATATGTGGAAGTCACGTCGGGGGTCGAGCTCTGGCCGCGAGGACTCTCCGTGCAGGCTACTATTGGCCATCCATGAGAGAAGATTGCAAGAAGTATGCCCAATGCTGTAAACAGTGCCAGCAGCACGCCGATTGGCATAAGGCACCTCCCGAGGAGTTGAAGTCGATCTATAGCCCTTGGCCGTTTCATACTTGGGGAATCGACATCCTGGGACCTTTTCCACTGGCGATCAGGCAGATGAAGTACTTGGTGGTGGCGATTGAGTACTTCACCAAGTGGATTGAAGCAGAACCAGTGGCCCAGATCACCGCACACAAGATCGAAGGCTTTGTATGGAAGAACATCGTGTGCCGGTTTGGAGTGCCTAAGCGCCTGGTGTCAGATAATGGGACACAGTTTGCAAGCCACCTGTTGAAGAAGCTTTGCGAAGGGGTTGGAATTCCACAAGTGTTTGCATCCGTCGAGCACCCTCAGACGAATGGCCAGGTGGAATCAGCTAATCGGGTGTTGTTGAGAGGTTTGAAGAGAAGGCTTGAGAAAGCCAAGGGAAGTTGGGCTGAGGAGGTGCCCCGTATAGTCTGGGCGTACCACACCACCGAGCAGTCCGGAACCCATGAGACCCCGTTTAGCTTGGTCTATGGGTGTGACGCCATGATTCCGGTGGAGATCCAGGAAAGCTCGCCGAGATTCCAGAACTTCGTAGAGGAAGACTCGAATGAAGAGAGAAGGCTGAACCTGGATCTGCTGGATGAAGTCAGGGAGGAGGCAAGGCTGAAGGCTGAGGCGGTGAAAAGAAGGGTCGAGCGAAGGTACAATTCTAAGGTGATGCCAAGGTAGTTTAGAGAAGGCGATCTGGTGATGAGGAAGGCCCACCAGTACGAGATGGAGAATAAACTATCACCCAAGTGGACTGGACCGTTCAGAATAACCGAGGCACTCGGGAACGGAGCCTACCGCTTAGAGACGCTGGAAGGAGGGGCGATCCCTCGTACCTGGAACGCCACACACCTGAAGTTGTATTATAGTTAAGAGCTTTGTAAGTAAAGACAAACACAAATGTTATATTACAATGTCTCTGTTAAAACAGTTTCAAAGGGGCACTCTTTTTTCCCTAAGGAGGGTTTTTAATGAGGCCACCCAATAAAAGAAGAGTTTTCGAACTATAAGGTGTTTCCAGATTGCATGTGTGCTATTTTCGAAAGTTTGAAGAAAGACCTTGTCATTTGTACATGATTTGAGGCAAGAAAATATATATATCGCGTGCTTTCTAAAAAGGTTTTAAAGTCCTCATCGTTTTTCGGCGATTAGAGGCACCAGTTAAGTTTTTAAAGTCCTCATCGTTTTTCGGCGATTAGAGGCACCAGTTAAGTTTTAAGTCCTCATCGTTTATTGGCGATCGGAGGCACCAGACGAAAGACCTTCTCGCCGTCGAGCGAGTGCAGGCGAGAAAGAGGAAAAGTCCTCCGTGTTTCTGGGAGCGAGAAGATGTAACTCCCGGGGCAACGTAGAGGCAAGTTAAAGACCTCCTCGCCGTTGAGCGAGTGCAGGCGAGAAAGAGGAAAAGTCCTCCGTGTTTCTGGGAGCGAGAAGATGTAACTCCCGGGGCAACGTAGAGGCAAGTTAAAGACCTCCTCGCCGTTGAGCGGGTGCAGGCAGAAAGGTCCTCAGTGCATCCAGGGGGGAGGAGATGTACACCCTGGGCAAGTTGAGGCACCGGATAAAGTCCTTATCGCCGTTGTGCGAGCCAAGGCCAATTAAAGACCTCCTCGCCGTTGAGCGAGTGCAGGCGAGAGAAAGAAAAGATCCTCAGTGCATCCAGGGGGAGGAGATGTACACCCTGGGCAAGTTGAGGCATCAAATAAAGTCCTTCTCGCCGTTGTGCGAGCTCAGGCGAGTTAAAGACCTTCTCGCTTATATGCGGGTATAGGCAAGATAAAATCCTTCTCGTCTTGAACGAGTTCAGGTATGGCGAAGAGGGCGGAAGAAGCTTGAAAGGTGGCTAAGGTAGGTTCGAAGAGAACGCCTAGCCAGCCGGTCTTCAGCTCTGAAGTTTAGGGGGGTAAAGGAAGATCCCAAAGGGCATTTCTGCCCAGATAAAGAAATGACCGCCAAAGCATGAGGCTGGGAAAAGCTGGTGTTACCAAGAGGTTTTGGCGATCGGGAAAAGTTCAAACGACGGCGAGAAGGTTGAAAGACTTGTTTGATAAAGCAGGTCGAGTGGGACGTTGTTTGAACCGATGATTGAGTTACAGTTCGTTGCTTGGAAAATTTTCTTATGATCAGGTTAGTGCCTCAAGGGTACAAGTTGTTTAAAGCGATCGTTGCTTAAGTTTGAATCGGCTCGAAGCAGTTACGCCAAAGGTCGTGTTTGCAAAATCGCTAAGTTAAACTCGGCAAAGTTAAACATACAAAGAAGGTGAAAGCGCTCAAAAGAAGTCAGAAGAAAGAATATCCAGGTTTCGCTATTGAAATAAGTAACTGTTCAAAACACATATGCAAGAGTTTTTACAAGGTAAATACAAGTGAATTTATAAAGAAGCAGATGGGGTGGAATTGGTTGAGCCTTCGGCGGGAACGACCTTTCCATCTACTACTTCGTTAAACAACGACACCATGCTGAGGTCGAGATCAGGGAATAGGCATGCGAATTGCTCCCGAGCGGCTTCGAATCCAGCAGTTAGAATCTGAGCAGAGTTTAGCTTAAGTTCTTCAAACTGCCCTTGAAGTCCTTCAACCTGTTCCTTGAGCTCCTTGTTCTGCTGCCCCTGCTCTTCAACCTGTTTTTGGAGTTGTTTGTTGGTCTCTTGAGCATGAAGAAGGTCGTCAGTAACCTTCTTGGATTCTGTTTGAGCTTGGGCCAACTCGGCAGCCATCTTCCCTTTCTCCTTGTTTGCCTCTGCGAGATCAGCCATGGCGTCGTCCCTCGCTTTTTCAACTTGCCCAAGTAGCTTCTCGCGGTCGATTGACCTTTGCTCCAGTTTTTGTACCTTATCGGCATTAGCTTGAATGTGAGCCTCCAGGTCGCTCGCCTTGGTGCGCAGAGGCACGATTTTGCTTTCAAGTTCAACTTTTTCTTGGGCAAGTTCATGGACTTTGCGGCGAAGGTCAGCAGCTTCCTTGCGCGCAAGCCTAAGCTCGGTACTCAGGGCATCCTCTACTCGGGAGTGTTCCATTTCCGCGAGCGTTAGGCTGAAGGCCACCTTCTCCACCTCAACCTTCATTGTGCTGTTTTCAGTCTTGAGGTGGTAGAGATCATCTTGAAGCCTCCTGGTGGAGCTCTCCACAGCCCTCGTTATGATCGATGGGATATCCTCTGCAATGGTTTTGAGTTTGGCGGTCAGAGGTTCCCACATCCTTGTGACTTCAAGGGAAAGGTTGGATGCCTGGAGAGGCGCCAGAGGGGCTTGTGGAGGGTTCTCGCCGCCACCTTCCTTAGCAGGGTTTTCAATGTTTGCTTCCTGGCGTGGCGACGCGACCGGGTACTCGGTAATTAGAATTGGGGAGGTGTGAGCAACCTCATTCCCGGTCGGAACGTTCTCTGCAGCTGAAGCATTTGAAGGAGGGCCCCCTCCAGCTGAGATATGGGGCGTAGAGGCGCTTGGGGGGTCCTCCAGAAAGTTTGGCTCTTGAGCCTCGACTGCTGGTGGCGCAGTGGCCAGTGGAGTTGCTTGGACTGGTGGTGAAGGGGCTCGTGGTGTTGGCGATGAGGGAGGAGGAGCAGGTGTTGATGGTGGTGTTGAAGCTGGAAGAGGGGGTGGGGCAGGTGGAGAAGGTGGTGCCACCCTTTTCCTCTTTGTAACGAGGCCATCCTCAGTGACCTCGTCGTCCTCTTCCTCCTCCTCTTGGACGACTTGGGGGGCTTTTCGCTTTGGCCTTTTAAGGACCAGTTTCTTTCGTTGAGTGTGCTCCTTAGGCGGTGATCGCCCATGAATGATGGCCTTCTCGACCGCCGAGTTGGGCACCGTCTGGGAACCGGTCGCCAACCCGTGGTTGCGGGCGAGCGCCTTCAAGTCGGCGAGCATGTTCTTACCCAACATGGTATCTGCATGAAACGAAAGTGCATGAGTTAGCTCAAAGGGGAAAAAGATTAGTGTACAAGGCAATGAGACAGCAAAAACAGGCATATGCAGAAAAGATAAAACCAAAGTCTTGTGTGTGTCGCACAAGACGCCCAGAAACAATATCAGAAGCAATGTCAAGACAAGAGTGTAGCGTCCTGACCTATTTGGAATTCCAACTGGTCCTCAAAGAACTCGAAGGAAATCAGGGTGGGGGTCAAGAATGTTATGTGGGCATCTGCCACCCTCTTCCAGAATAGGCAAAGGTCTCGGTCCAAAGCTCCCATGCTATCAGGACTTCTGGGCCTCCTGAAGCAGCTCTTGGACTCCTTTTTCCCCTTGTCCACCCAGTACAAGGGGAAACCGTCGAGAAGGGAAGGGTCTTTGTCATTTGCGCGAACCTGGATGAACTTCCCCTTCCAATCCTTGTACGACTGCTGGAAGATGGTGAAAATGGATCTCCCAGCAATGGCATTCAGGCTGACCCACAGGCGATCTCCTGGGTGCTTGGCCTCAAACAGGAAAACTTGAAGATGGTCTATGAGAATGATGTCCATCATGGATAGAAGGAGATGGTCTAGCTTGTTGGACCTCCATCTTTTGCATTTTCTCCTCCAACCGTCTAATGGTTCTTTGAGCTTCATGTAATTCACCAAGGATTGAAGCTTTGGAAGGAGAATTCTGCTTGTAGGATGCATCACTTGAAAATCCAGCCATTTGTAATTAAAAACAGCAAACACACAAAACAGCAAACAAGTTAAAAATTAGCAAAAACAGTGAGCTTTGGCAATGAAACTGCCGAAGTGAAATGAGGCTGAAAAAAGAGATCACTCTCAAAGAAATAATGTTCTTGCACCAATCTGATCTTGAGGCCTTGGAATCCTCAAATGAAAGATGTCAAAGCAAGCACACCAATCTCAAAAGCAACCACCACAAAACCAATGAAACAATAAAGACAAACAAGAAAAGGTATAAGCAAGGAAAGGTAATTGCAAAAGGAAAACTATATGTAAGACAAAGTCAAAGAGTAAGAATGAAAGACAATCAAGAAAATAAAGAACTCAATGAGAAAAGTAGGCACACAAAAGAATACTTAAGGAAAAGCACTAGAGTAGATGAAGAAAACAAAAATTTAGCTACTGGAAAATTTATTTTTTTTAATGCAAACTGTGCTTGATATTCACTGATTTAACTGGAATGATGTAGAGCGAACTGGATTATGAAATTTAAACCACAGAAACTTCAAGATGTTAACTCAATAATGGCACTGGAATCAATTAAAAACATTAAGCCAATTGAGAGAAATAAACTTTTCAAAATCGCTGCCAGATTACCGTATTTTTTTCGGCAGAAATGTACACTTTTTTTTATTTTATTTATCATTTTTTGTGTACTTCGTATTTTTGAATGATTCTTTTTTATATTATTTTCTAACACTTTGAATATCTCAAATCCAGAATTTAAGAATTTTCCAGTAAGTAAATCAATTGCAATAAGGAAAAACAGTAAGCACTTTTTTCAGAAACAGAGGAATCCTAATAGGAATAAAAAACAGGATGATGAACTAGCAAAGACATAATAGAAAATGATGTATTGGAACTTGTATAGGTCTAGAATACAAGTATGAACTCAATTCTAAAAAGAAAATGCACAAAGGATCAACATCAATTCAGAAATTATATGACACCAAAGCAAGAAACAATCAAAGCAATAAAAGTACTACTAGAAGTAATGACAATTATGGAATAACATGACTAAGACAAAACTTGACATGATTACAAAATTAAAAGACACATCACAAATTTTAACAACAAGTGAAAGGAAGCTTAAGGTAAACTCTAGGAAGGATAATGTCATTCCAAAAGAGCAACCATACTCATAAGAATTATGAGTGCCATAAACCTTTTCCCAAGCACTTGGTGTAAAAGAAAAACAGCAAGAATACTCAATTAAAATTCTAAAACAGAAACTTAAATTGCAAGAAATTAAAGAGCTCTTGAAATTAAAGTGCACACAACTCAACAATTAAACAAGAAGAACCTAAGACTCATGATACCACATGATGTGATTCCACTAGCCATATAGAGAAAAGTTCTTGACCTTCTTAGGAATCACCTTGAGTTGGACATTATAGAGGCACTTTTCTTAGAGTTGGATCATTTGTTCTAAGACAAGAACTCACCAAAAACTAGTACCAAATCCCAAACTCATTTGGATGAACCAAATTTAGTCAAATTGAACCAAAAAAGAGGAGAAACTAAAAGGAACCGAACAGAATTGAAATTAAAAGGCAAGAACAGAACATAGGTGCTGGAAAAACAGAAAAACCGAACCAAAAAAACTCAAGAACACAAGACAACATGAACAATTGAAAGAGAAGAAAGGAAGGAGAAGAGAGTGCTCATGAAGATGGAAGAATGTTGGATGATCTCGCCACTAGAAGAGTGGAATGCTCCTAGATAAGAGTGATGCCGCCACTTGAGGACTCCATTGATCCATCAAGATAAGACTAGAGAAGAAGGCTCCAAAAGCTCTCCAAAGTTCACTCAAAATTTGAGTAGAGTTTTCTTAGATTAATTCCAAACTGAATTTTACAAAGAGAGCACCTCTATTTATAGCCTAAGGTGCTGAAAATGCAAGCTAAACAATTTCAAAATTCCCTCCCAAAACATTCTAGAACCGGCGCCTATTCCATGCATGAGGAAGGTGTGACTCTTTCCTTCACTTTGGCACCTCCTATTCTACTCCTACACCTATCTACTAATACACCCCCCTAAAGCTCCTAACTAAAGCCTAAAAGATGCTAAAACAAAAGGGGTTTCTAATGTTTCCCTCTAAGCACCTTCAACTAAAGAAATTACAAAAAGAGAAAATAAATGTCCTCTAGCTCCCAAAGCTTTGAACATGCTTCTTGTAATCCTTTGAGGTGGACTTTGACCTCCATGGGCGTCTTCTATTTGTGCCTCCACCTCGTCTTGATCTTGCTGATTGGCCTCCATGTCCTCTTGAGCTTGATCTCCATCATAGTCTCTCTACTTCAAAATTCCAATCTAAAAAATACAAAGGGAAGCACCTTATTTATAGCCTATGAGGTGCTGAAATGCAAAGCCAAATGAGCCTCAAATGCTACTCAAATTCGGCGCCAACTAGACAATGAAGGAAGTGTGACTTTCCTTCCTAGTTGGCACCTCCTAACTCCTATCTACACTCCACCCTAACCAACCTTACTACTTACACCTATTTATTACATATGCACCCCTATTCTATAAAAGAAATAAGAAGAGCCATCTTATTATACTCTTGTCCCAAAGCTCTTGCCATGCTCCTAGTGATTCGTTGGTCTTGGGCCCCTTGTTGGGCTTGGGCTTCATGGGCTTGAGCATCCTCTACTTGGTTTCCATCAGAAGGGCTCAGCGGTAGAGTAGAGGAAGGGGCTGGAAAAGAAAGAACACAGGGGAAGTTCTTGAGAAGAAGGCAAAGAAAGAACACAGGGGAAGTTCTTGAGAAGAAGGCAAAGAAAGGACACAGGGGAAGTTCTTGAGAAAAAGACGAATAGTGCAAGAAAGATACAAAAGAAGTAAAGACAGTGAGTTAAGGTACGGGGTTTTCAAAGATCCGAGCACTACAATTAAAGCAATAAAGGGCGTTAAAGCAAACGTCCTACGACTGGGCCACGTGTCACGAAGTTAAGGTGCGAACTGAAGTGTCACTTTTCTCGCTCAGAGAATATTACATCGTTAGAGTCCTTGAGGGTACGCTGCACCGGCGACGCAGAGAATGTCACGTCAATCGGTCAGAAGGCGACACATCAGAACGCCGCGGGGGTAGCAGGGGCGAGGCCTTAGTCTTTTTGCTAAAAACAAGTTATCAGCTCAAGACTGGGGGGCTTGTGTACCGACTAGGTCATCGGGTGTGATGACGTGTGCAAAAGAAAGATAGGTGGTCAAGAAGTCAACATAATCAGTTATCGCCGAGATGTGTCACCACCAAGATGAGTCATCGCCCAAGAGAAGGACATCGCCTAAGCAAGACGTCGCCCAAGTAAGACATCGCCCGAAGAGTCAACCCGCGTGACAGAAGCATTTCGGAGAGAAGAGGGCCCACACGATGGAATAACCCTAAGTTGGGTGGCGGCGCTGTGGGACCCTCCGCACAGAATAAACGATCAAAGTCAAAGGGGCACGTGACAATGCCCACGTGCTCATTAAAGATCTCCAAGGAAGGATGCATGCATGACACGTGGTTAATTAGGGCACCCAAATAGTATGATGGCGCGAGAAATACAGTGCCTAAGTTAGAGCCCAAGTGGCCGCAAGGTTATTCATTGCACTTCAGATAAGGGAAGTCCATGGGCCAGATACGCTAAGATCCTAAGGATAGCGGCGCAAGGACCTTCTCCAAGGAACCCTAGATAATAGCAGCAACACAAAGGTAAACCCTAGTTTTCACCTATATAAAGGGCACGAAGAACCCTGGTAAGGTACGCTTTTGATAGTTACACAGTGCACTAAACCCTAGTTGTTCTTGACGGCACACCCAGCTGGGAGCACACGGCAATTAGGGCAACACAGTTTAGCCACACAGTTCCAGTCATTGAGATAATCATACAGTTTTCAGTCACTTTGGTGTTTTTCACTAGCTGACTTGACCATCGGAGTGCAAACGGCCGCGAGGGCGCCCCTTTGTTCTTCTTTTTCAGGTACTCATAGACAAGACATAACGAATGTGCTCTAACTCGTGAGGACAAACCACTCATAAAGACGACCCAGGTCAACCGGCCGGAACAGAATGGGATCCGAGTTTTGACCTAATTCTCACAGTTTACACAGAAGCCCAAAAACCCTAGTTGTTTCACGGTGCACCCACTGTGCGCACAAGACAATTAGGGCACACAATATAAGCCACTCAGTTATTCTCGAACACCTTCAGAGCATCCCTTCACGGTGTTCTGATACGGAGGCGTGTCACCTTTGATGTTTCTCGCTAGCTAACTTAATCGTCAGAGTGCAAACGGCCGCGAGGGTGCCCCTTTGTTCACTTCTTTTCAGGTACTCACAGACGGAGCAAAACGAAGGTGCCCTAACTCGCGAGGACAAGCCACGCACGAAGACGACCTTGGTCAACCAGCGGGAACATTTGGCGCCCACCGTGGGGTTCGAACCCACGACCACAAGGTTAAGAGCCTTGTGCTCTACCAAACGATGCTCGTCCTCAGCCGTTGGATCGCGCCACATGTCGAAAGATTAAAGCGTAACTTAAGATGTCACATCTCTGGTGCAAAGAATGTCGCGTCAGACGCCCAAAGAGCGTCACGTCAAACTGATCAAAGGAATGTGACGTCAGCAAGAATGCCACGTAGGTACTGGGGTGAGGCCTTAGTCTTTTCGCTGAAACAAGTGTCAGCTCAAGACTGGGGGGCTTGTGTACCGTCCCGTCCTCGGGCGTTGACCAAAGTCAAAGTCAACGTACGGTGGGGCCCTTCAAGGGACCCAAGGAAGAAAGTCAATGAATTGACCGCATGAGGCATCGCCAAGGTAGGCGTCGCCAGGTTTGGGCGTCGCCAAGATAAGGCGTCTCCAGGTTAGGCGTCGCCAAGATGAGGCGTCGTCAGGTTAGGCGTCGCCAAGATGAGGCGTCGCCAAGATGAGGCGTCGCCAGGTTAGGCGTCGCCAAGTCAAGGCATGGCCCATAGTTCTAATACCAGTAGGGAGTAACCTGACTCGTGAAGTACCCATACCACCTCAGGGAGACCCCCGTGATAGATACGACCCATGAGAGGGTCATGCCCAGGGGTGAACCAGGTGCATGGTATGAGAGGAAGGTAGATGCACTCCCAGGGCGAGTGACTAGAGGTTGGGGGGCATGAGTGGACACGACTTTAATCTAAACCCTAAGTTGGGTTACGACGCTGTGAGGCCTTCTGCGTAGAATAACGATCAAGTCAGAAGAACACGTGGCAATAAGCACGTGCTCATCAATGTTTTAGTGAAAGTTTGTTAAGGTACGCGTTTATTTAGTTTACGTATCAAATGTTTCAAGGCACATTTTTACACGTTTTCAATGCGCTTTAACGCGCTTTAAATGCAGAAGGTGTATAAAAAGGGGCCTTGGGACATTTGAAGGAGATCCGAGTTTTGACCTAATTCTCACAGTTTACACAGAAGCCCAAAAACCCTAGTTATTTCACTGCGCACCCACTATGCGCACAAGACAATTAGGGCACACAGTATTAGCCAATCAGTTATTCTCGACCACCTTTAGAGCACCCCTTCACGGTGTTCCGATACGGAGGCGTGTCACCTTTCATGTTTCTCGCTAGTTGACTTGATCTTTGGAGTACAAACGGCCGCGAGGGCGCCCCTTTATTCACTTCTTTTCAGGTACTCACAAACGGAGCAAAACGAAGGTGCCCTAGCTCGCGAGGACAAGCCACGCACGAAGACGACCTTGGTCAACCGGCGGGAACATTTGGCGCCCACCGTGGGGCCGATATAAAACATCAGTCCCATTACACAGTTTTGTAGTTTCCAACCCAGTTCCAGTTCTCAAAATCGCACGATAGTCAAGAAGGCTTCTAGAAACCACGAACATGCGACCCGCACGCGCTAGGAATGAAGAGATGACCATGCAATAACTCATGGGCATGATGCAAGGGCTGCAAGAAGCAATGGCAGCATCAAAAGTGGAGCAAGAGCGCATGCATGCGGATCTCACCGCATCTCAGGCGAGAAACGATGAGCTCCACCGCGCCAACGAGGAATTACGCCGCAGATGGCGCGACGTAGACGAACCTGAGACTGCCACCCCACCCAGAGAATTCTCAATGCCATTCTCACAGGCGATCCTAGAGGCCGCAATCCCCAACTCTTTCACAGGGCCCATAGTAACCTTCGCGAAGATGGAGAACCCTGAGGCACACCTCACTGCGTTCCACATGCAGATGATGCTGGTAGGCGGTTCTGATGCCGTAAGGTGCAAGCTCTTCATGAGCACTTTGACTTGGATGGCCATGGATTGGTTCATCAGCCTCCCAGAGGGTCACCTCACGTCTTTCACGCATCTCTCCCGGCTATTTAGAGAGCAGTATCTGGCCAACAGGGCCCCAGCCCCAGTTTCATACGACCTATTCGACGTAAAGCAGTATCAAGGTGAGACCCTGAAAGAGTACATAAGCTGCTTCGGGGCTCAGGTGGTGAAGGTGGGTACCACAGACGAACCCATGATCGTGTACGCATTCAAGAAAAGGGTGTGTCCTCGATCTTTCAGCAAGTCACTCAATCGCAGCCGCCCCAAGACCTTTGCTGAGGTGAGGCGTCGGGCGGTAGAACACATTGCCTCTGAGGGTGAGGCGTACGAGAAGTGCACAACTGCTGCACCCACACGCCCAAGAGCACAAATGCGCACACAGCCTGCTAGGGTCCATGAAGCCGCCACAGAAAGAAAGAACCAAGATAGGAAGCGCCCCTACGAGGCAAGGAGGACCCAGCCTAGGGGTCGAGCGGAAGGAAGGAGAGAGGGAAATAGACCTCTAAGCACAATTTTGTGGTGGAACTGAATGACCTCATCATTGTGCCCAACATAGCCGACAGGTTGAGGCCACCGGTGAAGTCTGACAAAGTGTTGTGACCTCACAAAGAATCATGGTGCAAATTTCACGAGGCATTCGGGCACCATATTAACAACTGCTTAGCGTTGGGCTACCAGTTGGATGAGCTTGTGAAGAAAGGTTTCCTAAAAGATTATCTCGTTGGGTCCACTACAACCACAGCCACTGCGACACCAGAGGAAGGTCAAGCGCACGAAATGCCGACTCACGGAGAAGTACACACCATTTCTAGCGGCTTTTCCGGAGGAGGACCCACTGCCTCTCAACGTAAGAAATATGTGAGGTCAGTAAGTCCAGTGACTGAGGAATATCCAGATGACCCATGGGAGTCAGACCTCGTTTTCACAAGGGCTGACCTACGGGATGTCGTCCCACACGATAATGACCCCGTGGTCATTTCAATAATCACAACGGGAAGAAAGGTACATAGGGTTCTCGTCGACCAAGGCAGTTCTGCAGACGTCATGTTTTGGTCGACCTTCAACAAGCTACAGTTGTCCCCTGACCTGCTGAGACCCTATACTGGATGTTTGTATGGGTTCGCAGATAACCCAGTGGAGGTACGTGGCTACCTGGAGCTGAGGACGACGTTCACTGATGGAGCAGCATCGTGCACTGAGAGCATCCGGTACTTGGTGGTTAACGCCCACTCAGCCTACAACATCTTGTTAGGCAGAACTGCCTTGAACAGATTAAGGGCAGTGTTCTCCACACGCCACATGAAGATGAAGCTTCCAGATCTTAGTGGCAAAGTAATCCTGATCAAGTTAGATCAGGAAGAGGCCCGTAAGTGCTATGAAAATAGCCTGAAGACGAAGAGAGGCGTGGTCATGGTGATTGAACGACCACTACCTTCAGATTCGCGAATGAAGTTAGAACCGTCGGAAGAGGTGACGCCCGCAGAGTCCACGCCTGTCGAGGCCATACCTGCAGGGGCGACGCCTATAGAAGATGCACAAATGGAAGGAATGTACCGTGACGCCTCACCCAGGGAAGAAGAGTCAAGGGAGGCGATGCTCGATGCATCCGAGAGGGCGATGCCTATGGAAGAGGACTCGATGAATGAGACTCGCTCAGAGAACGTGTAGAGTGAGCAACCCCAACCAGTAGACAACGTGGTGGAAAGACAGATAGGGGGTAAGGTGTTCAAATTAGGACGCTTCTTGAGCCAGGAAGATTGAGAAGAGGTAGCTGCGGTGATCTCGCGACACCTAGACGCATTCGCGTGGACTGCGGCGGACATGCCAGGCATCGACCCAGATTTTTTGTGCCACCATCTTACCATGGACGCCAAGGTTCGCCCTGTGCGACATAGAAGGAGGAAGTTCAACGAAAAACGATGCTTCGTCGTGAAGGAAGAGACGCAGAAGCTGCTAAGCGCTGGGCACATCAGGGAGATACAATACCCAGAGTGGCTAGCCAACGTAGTTCTAGTGAAGAAGGCGAATGGGAAATGGAGGATGTGTGTTGACTTCACTTATCTGAACAAGGCATGCCCCAAAGATTCGTACCCACTGCCCAACATCGACGCATTAGTGGATAGTGCCTCGTGCTGCAAGATGCTGAGTTTCTTGGACGCAATCTCAGGTTACAATCAGATCAAGATGCATCCAAGGGATGAGAGCAAAACAGCGTTCATGACGGAGACGAGCAGCTATTGTTACAAGGTGATGCCGTTTGGGTTGAAAAATGCAGGCGCCACCTACCAGAGGCTGATGGACAAGGTCCTTGCACCCATGCTAGAAAGGAACGCGCACGCCTACGTAGATGACATGGTGGTGACTTCACATGAGAGAGGGCAGCACGCAGCTAATCTGGAAGAGCTGTTTGCTACCATATCAAAGTATCGCCTCAAATTAACCCAGAAAAGTGCGTTTTTGGCGTGGAAGCAGGGAAGTTCTTGGGATTTATGCTCACTAAAAGGGGAATAGAGGCGAACCCCGATAAGTGTGCAGCTATCATAGCCATGAGGAGCCCAACCTCAGTTAAAGAAGTCCAGCAATTGACTGGGAGGATGGCAGCTTTGTCTAGGTTTGTGTCTGCTGGAGGGGAGAAAGGCCACCCTTATTTCCAATGCCTCAAGAGGACTAGCCGTTTTACATGGACGAATGAGTGCGAAGCAGCGTTCCTCAAGTTGAAGGAATACTTGGCGACGCCACCGGTGCTTTGCAAGCCACAGGTAGGCGTCCCCCTCCGATTATACTTTGCGGTAACAGAATGGGCCATTAGTTCTGTGCTGGTCCAGGAGCAAGACCAAGTGTAGAAGCCCATTTACTTCGTAAGCTAGGCCTTGCAAGGACCAGAATTGAGGTACCAGTCACTAGAGAAGGCGGCACTAGCAGTGGTGTTCTCAGCCCGAAGGCTCCGCCACTATTTCCACAGCTTCACAGTGGTGGTGATGACAAACCTCCCCATCCAGAAAGTACTTCAAAAGCCAGATGTAGCAGGGAGGATGGTTCGCTGGGCGGTAGAGCTGTCGGAGTTTGATATCCAGTATGAACCCAGGGGGTCCATCAAAGGGCAAGTCTATGCTGACTTCGTGGCAGAGCTCTCACAAGGAGGGCCCTCAAGAAGTGGAGTTAGGGTCACAGTGGATGCTCTCAGTGGATGGATCTTCCAACCAACAAGGGAGTGGCGCTGGAATAATCTTGGAGGGGCCTAATGGAGTGTTGATCGAGCAAGCTTTACGCTTCGCCTTCAAGGCAAGCAACAACCAGGCAGAGTACAAAGCGTTGATTGCTGGGATGCTTTGGGCTAAAGAAATGGGTGCGCAGAGCCTCTTGGCAAAGAGTGACTCACAATTGGTCACACGGCAAGTAACAGGGGAGTATCAGGCAAATGACCCACATATGGCCGCCTACTTGAGGTACGTCGAGGTGTTGAAGAGAGCCTTCGCTGCGTTTGAGTTGGTGCATGTCCCTAGGGAGCAGAATGCCAGAGCTAACCTGCTTGCCAAGCTGGCCAGCTCAGGCAAGGGGGTAAGGCAGAGAACCGTAATCCAAGAGACCTTCAAAACGCCTCGAAAGTTTGTCGCGGACAACAGGGTGGATGTCCTTCATGTTAGTACAGTAAAAGGAAAGCCAAGGAACCATCGCTCTTTGAGTCAAGATACGGCGAGGGCACCCTGCATCAGTGTTTACGCAACCTCACCAGAAGAAGAAAAGGGTGTACAGGTATGTGCTTTGGAGGAAGGCGACACATGGATGACCCCTTACAGACGATACCTAGCGGATGGGATCCTCCCAGCAGAACCAGAAGAGGGCAAGAAGATCAAGAGGAACGCCGCAAGGTACACCTTAGTGATGGGATATTATTCAGACACGGGTTTTCGCACCCTATCTAGTACCAGTAGGGAGTAACCTGACTCGTGAAGTACCCACACCACCTCAGGGAGACCCCCGGGATAGATACGACCCATGAGAGGGTCATGCCCAAGGGTGAACCAGGTGCATGGTACGAAAGGAAGGTAGATACACTCACAGGGTGAGTGACTAGAGGTTGGGGGCATGAGTGGACACCCAAAAAGTCACCCCACACGCCAGATGCACTTCGAGGAAAGAGGACTCACACAATGGAATAACCCTAAGTTGGGTTACGACGCTATGAGGCCTTCTGCGTAGAATAACGATCAAGTCAGAAGAACACGTGGCAATAAGCACGTGCTCATCAATGTTTTAGTGAAAGTTTGTTAAGGTACGCGTTAATTTAGTCTACGTATCAAATGTTTCAAGCCACATTTTTATACACTTTCAATGCGCTTTAACGCGCTTTAAATGCAGAAGGTGTATGAAAAGGGGCCCTGGGACATTTGAAGGGGATCCGAGTTTTGACCTAATTCTCACAGTTTACACAGAAGCCCAAAAACCCTAGTTGTTTCACAGTGCACCCACTGTGCGCACAAGACAATTAGGGTACACAGTATTAGCCACTCAGTTATTCTCGACCACCTTCAGAGCATCCCTTCACGGTGTTCCGATACGGAGGCGTGTCACCTTTGATGTTTCTCGCTAGCTGACTTGATCGTCGAAGTGCAAACGGCTGCGAGGGCGCCCCTTTGTTCACTTCTTTTCAGGTACTCACAGACGGAGCAAAACGAAGGTGCCCTAGCTCGCGAGGACAAGCCACGCACGAAGACCACATTGGTCAACCGGCGGGAACAATATTCAAATCTTGGTCAATTAAAGCTTATTCAACTAACAAAACCGATTCTGTTTGGATTTCAAACAAACAATCAGTTGAAAGAGCGAATCAATCGGTTGTTTTCGTTTGACAGCAAGTCAACCATCCAAAACATTTTCAAAACTCTTTCAAAAACACCTAAGCATAAAACAATCGGTTGTTTCAACAAAACAACAGGTTGTTTTTCACTTAGTTTAAAAAACACTTTAAACTTAAAAGATTTGAAAACACTTAAGCTTTATATTCAACAAAGAGTGGATTACAAAGATAGTCTAATCCAGATCCTATTCTAAAACACATACAAGCAACTCCAGCCTTCCATCAAACGCTAGGATTTGGATTCTTCAAAGCTTGAACACACTTGATTCAACAATCTCCCCCTATTTGATGAAGACAAATCTCTGGTTGCTTGTGTTAGACTTGATTGAAAGCAGTTTCTGCAAAACAAAGTTTAAGCAATGTACAATATCTATGGCAGTAGCTTAGAGCAGTAAAACAAAACTTATGTTTTGCTTAACCAATACAGCAACCAAAACCAACCAAAATATCAACAGCAAAGCAGCAAAACATTAATCACTTAAACAAAATAGAGTTTGCAGAAATAAAGACAACACAACATAAAAATCTCCCCATATTTGTCTTCACAAATAGACTATAAGAAGAGATAAACCATAAATTGTTCCAGTTAAAACAGAATTTAAAAGCAAAGGCACTTAAACTGATACAGAGCAAAAACAATCGGTTGTTTCGAGCATTCAACCGGTTGTTTTTCTTCAGTCATCCTTGTCATATTGAAGCTCAAAGATCTGGTTCTGAACAACTTCAATTTGTTCATCCAGGGTCAGAAAACGAGTGTCCATGCTCTGGAATCTGTTGTCAATGCTCTGGAAACTGGTCACACAAAGATCATGGAGATTTCTTTGATTTTCAGCAAAATCATCAAGCCTATTCACCATGTATCTTTCAAAAGTAGACATAAAAGGAATCTCATCCCCTTGATGTCATGCACTTGTTCCAGCATCAAAGTTAGTTGTAGGATGTTCTTCATTGTGGATATCCATATCAGCAGCTTGATCTTCTTCATCAAAATCAGCAGCTGCAGCACTTGATGAACCACCATGATCACCATCTTTGCTCACCCATCTTTCACTTATTTTGGTGAATCCCATCTTACTTAGAGAGCCATTATTCATTTCTTGTGTTGATTTAACCAATTCAGAGGTCTCATCTTCAAGATTCACTTTAAAATAGAGCAAGAATTTAGAGATTAAAACAGCATAGGGATAGTGATAGTCACTTAACCTCATGGATTTTTGCATGTGTTCTTTAATGATATGAATCTAGTTGGTCTTGATCTTCTTCATGATGCAGTAGATGTATACAAGATCTTCCTCTGTTAAAACAGAATGGTTGCTCCCCGTTGGAGTTAGAATCCAAGTAACAATAAGAGCAAGCACCCTTTCATCTAACTTCAAGCCTCCAACAAAACAAGTTCTCACTTGGGCTTGTTGATTCTTCAAACAACTATTGTAGTATTGGACTTTGTTGAAATCTTCCACAACTCCAAGATTTCCTTTGTTAATCCTTAGACCAACATACTTTAATCCAGTTACTGCAGCCCACACATCATGGGTAATCTCCATGTCTACACCTTTCACATGAGAAACAAGGTTATTTCCTTCAAACTTAAGATTGGTGTAGAATACCCGAATTAAATCAGGGTATATGTTTCCCTTCATCTCCAAGAATCTTTTCCACAACTGATCTTTGAGAAGCTTTCTCACATTGTCAAGCTTTTGACTTTTCAGACAATCAAAGGAGACAACTTTTGGGTTGTTGATCACCTTTGTGCTTGTCTCAAAACGATATCTCTCAATGAGCTCATTTTTCCTTGAAAACCAGCCCTCAAGTCTCCCTCCAGACCTTACAGCTCATGTTTTGATCCTCTTTGATGTAGGAGGAGTGAACTCCATGATAGCTGAAAAAAAAGAGAGGCAAAGGGTCACACACCAAGAGAGCAAGAGATGGCTCAATTGATTGTTTTTGTGAGAGAGAATTGTTGCACCAGATTTTATAGAGTAACTGAACCCTATTGTAATCAATTGATATGAGTGGGCTTCAGTCTTCAAGAAGAAAAGACTGGATCAAGACCTGCACTGAAAAAGTCAGAAAAGAGCAGAAAACCACATGGTCATCACATGTGATCTTTGACTAGTCATAAAGGCTCTTGAATTTTCAAGATATGGAATATATTCCTTTATGACATGTTGTAACTTCCTCCATAACACTATCAGGCTTTCAAGACAGCTTTATTGACTCAGAATCCTTTCATAATTGAGATCTGTAACAATCAGAAAGAATAGAGTAATTAATTCAATTCTTTCACAGTGTTGTCAGAGAGGAAACAATCGGTTGTTTCGAGGAAACAATCAGTTGTTTTTCTGCAGCATGTTGACAGATTGAGATTTTCAAATATTGACTGAGAAAGGTTCAAAAACAGATGTAAGTACTCAAAGAAAAGAGAATTTAAACATGAAATAGTAATTAAAATCGAAGGCAAAGATAAGAAAGGTCTTATCCTTTTATGAAGCCCCTTCAATGAGTCATTTGTTTGTGATCAAGAAGCTTCTTTTGACTTTTGAAAAGACTTGAACTGGTTCACATCATTGATTCAGTTCCAATTTTAACCTTTTCCTTCTAAGAACCTGATTAGATGACTCAAAGCCTCATGTTCTTATAGATTCTCTGCATAAAAATGAGTTCAAGCAACAAGGTTTGGTCCCTTTACAAATGTGGGTGCATTTGATTAATTTTTATCATTTGAAACCTCACAACCTTTGGGAATCCATTTCATAAGGCCTCTGGGAACATAATATTTCCTTATTTTGTAGAATCTGACAGAATGGCCTCTTTTTACACAATTAAAGCATGTAACAACCAGTTGTTTCGACTTAACAATCGGTTGTTTTACTGGCAGTTTTGAAAATTTCTTTGAAAAATTATCTTGCTTGTTCTGTGGATTAAAACCTAATCCAGCTCTTCTAGAAACACAATTTTGAGATGCCAAGACATTCTCAAAGTTGGATTTTCCTTTTGAAAGCTTATCCATAGTACTAACAAGATAATGTACTTTCTTTTCAAGATTTTCACAATTTTCACAAACAAGAGAGTCACACATATGAGAAGAGTTTTTGCAATGTTTTTCCAGTTTTTCAAAATCAATTTTTGTTTTTTCCATCTCTTCTTCAAGTGTCTTAACCCTTTTTTCAAGCCAGTTGTTAAGCCCTTTCAAACGGTTGTTTGAGAGAACCAATCGACTAGCTTCTTCATGAGTTTCTTGAAAAGCTTCAAGCAATTTACTATAATTTTCAGCACTTAGGGAAGCACATGAACTTACATTGCTTGAGCTACATGACTCATCATCTCCTTCTGATCCTGCCGGCAACTCGAACGTGGAGGAATCGCTCTGTAGCACACTCTGCCCCGTCTACGCGACTGCGTTTTCTACAGAATCACCCTCAGAACCTTCTCTTGGATCTCCAAACGTGACCTACAAAACACACAGACGGCGCCTCTAGCGGCCGTTTGCACTCCGACGATCAAGTTAGTCCACAGAACCACCAAATGAGAAAACTAGTAGTGTGTGTGAAAAACTCTTGCTCTCTGTTTTTCGTATCTCTTACTTGAACTCCTCTTTATCCTTTTGGCCTCTGCCGCATCGAGCGGGAGTACACCGTCTTCTAAGTATAGCTGGTACGGCGTTATCCAGGTGTCGGGCTCCTTCCCCGCATGGACCTCCATCGACTCATCGGTCTTTGACGGTCGCAATCTCACCCTTGGTGCTCTTAGCGTTTCTTGGGTCAACGACCGATGACCGATCGTTAGACGCTCCATCGACTTGCATACATGAAGTACCTGGTTGTCTGACACGAACGCGCGCGGCACCTTCAGGGTCTCCTAAATGACGGTCCTCTGCTTCCCCCCTTTGCCTGAGCTGGCCAGCTTGGCAAGCAGGTCTGCTCTGGCATTTTGCTCTCTTGGCACGTGCACTAATTCAAACTCGGCGCAGGATGTCTTCAGGAGCCGCACATACTCCAAGTAGGCTGCCATCTGGGGATCTTTTGCTTGGAACTCCCCTGTAACCTGCCCGGTGACCAGCAAAGAGTCGCTTTTGGCCAGCAGATTTCTTGCTCCCATTTCTCTTGCTAGCAACATTCCTGCGATCAGGGCTTCATACTCCGCCTGATTGTTGCTAGCCTTGAAGGCAAAGCGGAGGAACTGCTCGATCAGTACCCCGTTTGGTCCCTCCAGGATGACTCCCGCGCCGCTCCCCTGCTGATTAGAGGAGCCATCCACCGATAATACCCATCGGAAGTCTAATCCTTCCGCAGGTGTCGCGATCGACGACAGCTCGACGACAAAGTCCGCGAACACCTGTCCCTTGATCGGTCCTCGGGGCTCGTACTGGATGTCAAATTCTGACAATTCCACCGCCCATTTGACCATCCTTCCTGCTACATCAGGTTTCTTCAATACGTTCTGGATAGGCAGATCAGTCATCACCACCACTGTGAAGCTGTGGAAGTAATGCCTGAGTCTTCTGGCTGAAAACACCACCGCCAGAGCAGCCTTCTCGAGGGCCTGGTACCTTGTTTCAGGGCCTTGCAGCACCTTACTCACGGAGTAAACAGGCCTCTGGGTCTGGTCTTGCTCTTGCACCAGGACTGAGCTGACCGCTCTATCCGTCACAGCAAAATATAGACGAAGAGGGATGCCTACCTGAGGTTTTCGCAAGACCGGTGGGCTCGCCAGATACCCCTTTAACTTGATGAAGGCCTCCTCGCACTCCTGTGTCCAGAGAAATCTGCTGTTGCGTTTGAGACACTGGAAGTATGGGTGACCTTTCTCCCCTCCAACGGACATAAACCGGGACAAAGCCGCCAAGCGACCGGTGAGCTGCTGCACTTCCTTCACCGTCGTTGGACTCCTCATTGCCACGATCGCCGCACACTTCTCTGGGTTAGCTTCGATTCCCCGCTCTGTTAAGAGGAAGCCCAGGAACTTCCCAGCCTCCACACCAAAAATGCATTTCTCAGGGTTGAGCTTCAGCCTGTACTTGGCAATGGTGGTGAATAGCTCTTCCAGATCAGCTGCATGATGCTTCTTCTCTTGGGACGTAACCACCATGTCATCTACATAGGCGTGTACGTTCCTTCCCAGCATGGGCGAGAGCACCCTATCCATGAGCCGCTGGTAGGTAGCCCCCGCATTCTTTAACCCGAATGGCATGACCTTGTAGCAATTGCAAGACCGTTCCGTCATAAACGCAGTCTTGCACTCATCCATGGGGTGCATCCTGATCTGGTTGTACCCCGAGAAAGCGTCCAAGAAGCTGAGTAGCTTTCCCCCCGATGCGCTATCAACTAGAGCATCTATACTGGGTAGGGGGTAAGAATCCTTGGGGCACGCCTTGTTGAGGTCAGTGAAATCCACGCACATTCTCCACTTGTCGCTTGCCTTCTGAACCAGTACCACATTCGTTAGCCATTCGGGGTACTGGATTTCTCTGATGTGCCCTGCGGCAAGGAGCTTCTGCGCTTCGTCGTGGATCACCTTCCTCTTCTCCTCGTTGAATTTCCTTCGCCTCTGTCACACAGGTCGAACCATAGGGTCCATCGACAGACGATGGCAGAGGAAGTCGGGGTCGATTCCTGGCCATGCAAAGGCATTCATGTGCTTCTCAATCACACCCATGATCAGCCTTTGCTCTTCTTCAACGAGGGATCCCCCTAACTTGAACTTTCTCCCCCCGATGTCCACTTCGACCCATCCTTCCGCTGGGTGGGGCCTTCTCTCGCTGGCGATGACCGCCCTCGCGATCCCTGACTCGCGAGGAGCGATCGCGCCTTCCTCTTCTTCTTCAACTTGGGCTACCTGGGAGCCCCCCACCGCAGCATTCTCCATCCTCTGAGCGCCCTGTGTCTCCCTAACCACCGATCGCTCTTCGCGCACACCTGGTGGTGGTTTCGTGGTGACATGGCAAACACTTCTCTTTTGCTTCAAGCTGTTCTCATAACAGCGTCTTGCCTCAGCCTGATCCGACTTGATGGTTATCACTGTCCCCTCCATCGACGGCAGCTTCAACTTCATGTGCCTCGTCGATGGTATTGCGCCCAGTCTATTGAGTGTTGGCCTCCCCAACAAGACGTTGTACGCAGAAGGGGCGTTCACCACCAGGTACTTTATCTTTTCAGTGTGGGCTGTCGTTCCGTCAGTGAACGTTGTCCTCAGCTCGATGTATCCCCGCACCTCTACCTGATCTCCTGCAAAACCGTAGAGACACCTGGTATACGTTCTCAGCTGATCAGGGGACAACTGTAACTTGTTGAATGTTGGCCAGAACATGACGTCTGCCGAGCTTCCTTGATCTACGAGTACTCTATGCACTCGTCTTCCCGCTGTGATGAGAGAAATGACCACAGGGTCGTTGTCGTGCGGGACAACGTCCCGTAGATCAGCCTTCCTGAAGATAATGTCCACTTCAGGATAATGACTCTCATTTACCGCATCTACCGCCATCACCGAACGAGCGTATCTCCTTTTCTGTGAAGCTGTGCATCCCTCACCAGAGAAGCCTCCTGCGATCGTCTGCACTTCCCCATGCACAGGGACTTCATGCTGCTGTTCTCCAATCTGGGATCCTGACGCGCGATCACCCTGCGGCTCACGCAGGTAATCTGCTAGAAACCCAGACTTCACCAACTCTGCCAGTTGGTGTCCCAGCGCCAAACAGGAGTGAAGTGTATGGCCAAAGGCCTGGTGAAGCTCGCACCATTCATTCTTCTTCCTTCCAAGTACCTTATCCGTCTTCTCTGGTACTCGTAGCCTTGCTGCTACAGCAGGAAGGGCGATGAGATCCGCCAATCCTACCATGAAGTTGTATCTCGGGGGTGCGTTATTCTCCCTTGCGCGCCCCTGCTCTGGTCTTTGCCTGGTGCATAGGGACGAGGTTTTTCCCGCACCTTCTTCCCCTCCTTGGCCTCATGCACCCTTGCTTGTTGTGGCTTTCCTTGCCCTCCACGCGGTCTTGGTGGTGCAGCACTTCCCCTCTTCTCAGAAACCTCTGTTTCTGCCACTATGTGCGCCACCGCACGTCGTCGAATCTCTGCAAAGGTGCTGGGATGGCTCCTGATGAGAGACTCGCTGAAGGGGCCAGGCAGCACTCCCTTCTTAAACGCGTGCACCAGCATATCTTCATCTTTGTTGGGCAGTCTAACCACTTGTGCTCCAAAGCGGTTGAGGTAGTCTTTCAGCGACTCACCTTGGTACTAGCGCACGTCGAACAAGTCGTATGACACCACTGCAGGTGCTTTGTTGACGATATATTGCTCAGTGAAGAGCTTTGAAAACTGGGAGAAAGACGTGATATGTCCTTCTGGTAAACTCACGAACCACTCCATGGCGATTCCGCTCAATGTGCTCATGAACATCTTGCAGTACACAGCGTCTGAGCCCCTAGACAACATCATCTGGGTGTGGAACGCCGTCAGATGCGCCTCCGGGTCTTCTACCCCCTTGAACGATGCCTTCACCCCCACCAGGTTGGGAGGCACCATGGTTCCCATGATCTCAGGGGAGAATGGCATGGGGAATGCTCTTGGTGGTCAGGGCTGCCTAGACACCCTTTCGTCAACAATGTGTTCCCTCTGCGCCTGCAGCGTCCTGCTCAACTCTTCGTTGACGCGATTCAGCTCGTCGTTCCTGCTTTGCGACGCAGCCAATTCCGTCTGCATCCTCTCTTGTTCAAACTTCGACGCTGCAGCGTTATCCTACAGCGTGCGCACCATTTCCAGGACCTGCGCCATTGTCACAACTCCTTCGTCAGCAGATGGCGCAGGTGATGGTTGTCTGTTTCTAGGCATCTTTCTCTATCAAAAGAACTGATAGAACTCTGGTGAGCTTCAAAAACTGTGGTGTATATGGGACAACGATTCACTCGTTCCCCACGGTGGGCGCCAAATGATCCTGCCGGCAACTCGAACGTGGAGGAATCGCTCTGTAGCACACTCTGCCCCGTCTACGCGACTGCGTTTTCTACAGAATCACCCTCAGAACCTTCTCTTGGATCTCCAAACGTGACCTGCAAAACACACAGACGACGCCTCTAGCGGCCGTTTGCACTCCGACGATCAAGTTAG